>NW_009944080.1:73976-90276 GCF_000696875.1 Nestor notabilis
AAACTTAAAGAAATATCAGAAATCTGCAATTATCTGTCGTTGTGCCAACCATTTTATAGCATTTGGCTTTATTGAGTGGTTAGGTGAAATATGTAAGTCCTGGGTGTGTGTGCAAAGGTTGACATGGAATGTGAATACATACCTCAAAAATTAGATTTAAAAAATCACTTACTAAATATACCTGACTCATGCATCAGTTATATACAGGAAATTAATATCCAAACCTGAGGGAAAAAGAAAGAGAAGGAATAAATCAACAAACTTTGAAACTATTTGTCTGTTTTTAGAATAAATATGCATGCTTATAGAGTCAGTGTGGAAAGAACACTGAAGAGTTATTCTGCACTCTCTGCTGTCAGTACTCTGCAGTCTCCTGTGCCTCAGTTTCCCTTCAGAACTGTCTTCTCACTGCTTTCTTTCTGAGGCATGTGTGAATGAGTGAATTCAAAAGTCATGTGTATGGCAGAAGGCAAATCCCAGCCTTGCTGGAAGCTGAACACCAGGAAGGGACTTGAAATTAAGTAATTTACCAATATGAATAAAACATTGAGTGTATTTTTAGAAGCTTGACTGTTCTGACAGACCTAGTAATTTTTCAGCTAATTTCACCACTGGCCCCCCTATACCCTGTCCTCCCAAGTTCAGAAAGTGACATCATTAATGATAATACTATGATTTTGATGGAATTTACTACCTTATAACCAAGCACATTCCACCAGAGACCAGAGGCTCATTTCAGAGACAGTCTCCCATAGATAAACTACCTTGGCCAAACTTTCAAAACTAATTCAGATTATTTAATTGAACCTCTCACTCTCTCAAGGAGATATTGCTTATACTCAAAGACCTAATAAGTTGCCTGGTCTAGATAGTTCCCTCTCTGATCATTACAAGAGGCAGGGTCATCAATATCATCTTACCAAGATTTGCTGCCCTGTCATATTTTCCCTTCTTTTAATTTTACTGAAAGTGTTATATTAGCACAGTGCTGCTGAAGAAATATGATTTTTTTTTTCCTCATGACCATATTTTCAGGATAGGTTATTTTATTCATCAGCCCATTTTAGCAACAAGCGTTTTATTTCCTTCTCAATGGACGGGAAACACATCAGCTGTGATGGCTGCTAAGGGGGTCCTCATTGGGTTCTAATGGATGCAGCCAGACCTAGAAATTCCCTTGACTCCCCATTTTTCAAATCTAGACCTTGCATTGCCTCTTGCCACTGCACTGAACTGAGCCTGGGAGATGGCAGCACCTTGTCTCCAGGCCACATTGCTATGAGGCAAATAGCTACATCTCATCTGTTTGCAAATCTCTGCTGTTGAGCCCTTCCAGTTAGAGAGTCACTCAGCTTTCTGGCTAACACTGCTGTCTGATGTTAACTCCAAGTATCATGGGCCATGTGAGTCAGGCTTTTTACAGGTAGAAGCCCACGTCCGGTTTCTCCTACTAGACTGTAGAACTTCCCTAACTGAATGCAACCTGAGCACATATTTCCTTGTCCAGAGGTTTGTATGCAGTATAGATTTGGGGTTTATGTAGAGCATAGGTGTCCCATGGTTTTTTGAGCCATTCCCAAATTGGTCACTTACAGGAGGAGAGCAGTGTGGGCTACAGTTTCCAATGACAAAACTGATCTCTCTTAGGATCCTTTTTCTCACTGAAAGTTGCCTGGATTGGTGATACCACTTCAACTTTCTCTCTGTTAGATACATAAAAAAGAGGCTCCCAAAATCTTGTACTAACTCACTAAATTCCAGCAGCACCGTTGTAATATAACATTTTGAGTAAAATTAAAAGAAGGGAAAATATGACAGTGGTAGCTTCAAAGAAACAAACTAGCCAAGAGATCTAACAAAGAAACTGTTTTAATCATCCCACTTGTGTACTGAATAGGTTGCATCCATCTTTTGACACTTGTAAAAATCAACAAAAGTAGTAAATGTAATGCTTCTGATGTTATCTTTTAAGAAAAATGAAATCTATACCTTTTCAGAGAACTCTGCAGGATGTTGCCTTTTCTTTGTTATCCTTATTGTTCATTGTACTCAGGATGGAATTAATGATTTTCTCAAAGGCTTATTCCTCTCAGAAATCAGTTCAGATAAATCATCTGTCTTAGCGAAACAGCCAGAACTCTTCCAAAACTGGCCTTTCTAACTAATGGATTTCTCCTTGCACTTTGATGACCTTCATAAGCACTTCAGCTCAGAGGAGAAAGCTTTCATTCCACAAAAATGTTGGCCCCAATGTGCAGGTAAAGGCATGTTAAGAGGAATTTTTCCACGTGAATATTAGCATAGTCTTGAACTTGCTTAATGTGACTTCAAACATTTGAAGATTTTGATGGAGGCAGCATGGGAAGGAAAGAGAAAAAATGTGGAAGTTGTTAAAACATGTCTATAGATAGGAATTGCCATTTCCTCCTGTAAATAGGGGAGAAGATTATGTTCTATTTTGGGAGCTACTTTGTCCCAGATAAGAGCATTTCTTCTGTCTGTCCTCACTTTGTCAGGATGGGGTATCTTTCCTCTTGGCACCTCTCTTCGCCTTTCAGCAACCTCCCCCTCCTGTAACCTTCACTTATTCATATCCTTCTCACCAGGCTGCTTTATCACTGTTTCCTTGAGATTCTCTATTTCTTTCTTTGCTGGCCTTCAATCTCCTCAGATGTGCTCTAAGAGGATCTTTCTTATCCCGTATCTTTGAGCTCCAGGCTTGCCTTCCTATCCCTTCTTATAAATTCCTTCTCTCTCAGCATCCTCTCCCTCCCAGCTCTGTGGGAAGGCCCGGGAAAAGGCAGTCATATGGTGTCCTGTGCCTCCAGAGGGCACATCCCAGCACATCCCAGCCTGGACATTCATGGCCCCAGGAGCAGCACTCCTAGCAGGTTACCTCCTGGCCACGGGCATGGCAGCCCCATGCTGCTGCCCCGGTTGTCCTTCCCTATGCACTTGGAATTTGCTGCTGCTGCAGAGGTGGTTCTGCGGAGGTACGGGGTGGCATGATGAGGTAACCAGAATTTTGTGCCATATTTTGCAGAAGTCCTAGAACTGAATTTTCCAAACCTCTATGTGTGTGTGTGCCTGTTCCAATGGAAGTCCCTATCCCCAGGCACTTCCATTGGAACAGCTGGAACAGCTGATTTGGGGGCTGGCTATAGAGTCTGTGAACCTACTGTATGAGGCTGTATTTTGTTCAGGCCTTTATCTCAATTTACTTTAATTCTTTATGTGAAAAAAAAAAAAAGTGGTAAAATATTCAGTTCAGTGCAAATCAGACACTTGACTATTTAGGTAACACAAAAACATTCTCCAAGTGACATTTCTGAGATAAAAAGTCTCTTGGATGCCATTCCCCTGCTCAGAACTGCCTGTGCAGATGCACTCTCACAACACTGGGTTTAGTCCAACTGGTTTCTATTGTGAAACAGAAAAACAATTCTGGGAAATGCTTGTTCTGGAAGAGAGGCCACACAGATGTGAGGGATGAGCTGAAAAAGAAGCATTTCAGCAAGATAATATGCTCTGTCTGAGCTCTCTGAGTAGTGAGCCTCTCTTTCATAAGGTGTACAGAAATGTCAGGATGCTCTTGCCACTAAAACTTGTCTTCTCTGGGCCCTGAGTGTCAGGTACAAGGGTAGCATTTGCCTCTGGTTGCTCCAGAGTGCTGTGCTGCACCTCTACAGCATCACATGGGAAGGATAGCTGCATGTCTGATCACCAGTAGTGGTGCAGCATTGTGTCCTCTCTACTCAATGGGACACCTTATTGGTACAAACCTGTACCAGACTAAGTTCATGCAGCAAACTCCATTTAATCAGTGACAAATATGTCATTGCTGGTGCAGCCCTGTGAAACTCATTGGCAAAGTCACCAGTTTGATATTTCATCACTGTAACTTAAGGAAACAAAAACCAGCCAAAAAAAAGACATGAATTTTCTTATTAACCCCTGAGTGCAATCATAGTATATATTTTAAAGGCCATACAGCATGAAGGAATATTTCATGAACTCAGCTGGCAAACAACAAATCTATTTCTATTGGGTGTTTTCAGGCCTTATTCATTTTATAAAAGTTAACAGGGAAAAATTATCTACTTTCCTGTGTTATCTAAAAACAAAAACAAACCACAAACCTAAGAACCTCATTCAATTTCTGAACTTGTACCAGCTTGTTCTAACAGAAACTGAGGCAGTTTGCCAAAGGCTAATGATTCAGTTTTATGTGATTAGTTTCTTTAGCCAGATCCAGATATTTAGAGAAGCTAATAATTTGTTACCCTGATAATCTCTAAAATGCCTGCAAGGACTCTCTTCTAACTACACTACATTGGTCGTGACTTTTTTTTTTGTTCATATTTTGTCCTATGTTGTTTAGAATTACTGTGTTAAAGCAAGAAAAGAAAAAAGACAAGATTAAATTATATGACCCATATAATTTTTCACAGCTTGGCATCATAAGGATGTATAAGCAAAAACAACATAAGGGAGAAGTATCTAGGTAGAAGCAGGAGGTTTAATTAGAGAAAATTATGTGGCTATAAAATTGTCAGTATAATACATAGCTGACCTTGATCAATCAAACTGTCCTTAAGTGGGGGCACAGCCTAACCTTCTGACTGTGTTTCTGCAATTTAGAGCAGACTTTGTATTGCAGAGTGGCATTTCAATGATGTCTGATAGTTTGGGATGCCTTTAGGCTTAAGTGTAATATGGAAAGAAGTCTGGTATTCAGAAATCAGTTCCCTCTATGATCACTTATGCTGGACCTCTATTGTGTGATTGATACAGCTGGACCAGTATCTGTTGGACTCTGATATACTCAGGATTCTGAGAATTTCTAATAATGCAGCCTTATTGCATGTTGTAATGTAGTCTTTTTTTAGTGTCACTCTAAGTACCAGCTAACACAACTGAGGTTCATACGAGAACCTTCAGGCATCTGTACAATGCTGACTGTAATACTGCATTTACTGGTACATATTGTGCAGTACTTAAGCTCGTAAAAAGTTTAAAAGACATCTGCCAAATCTGCAGATAACAACTGTGAAAAATGTTTCCCTTTTCATTGTGTGTCTGAAGTCGCAGTGGGAGCCCAGCTCTTGACTGCTAAAGTCTGCAATGCCCCTTTCTTCAGGTACTGTGCTGTGAAAATCTCCATTAAAAAAACCCACAAACATATATGCTTCTCAATAGGAAGGGAACAGGGGGAAAAGCATCCTTTTCCTATAATAAAATTTACTCAGCTTGGGCTCTGTGGCCAATGCCCATCTGAATTGTTGTAAAAATTAACGTAGGAATTACCAGATCAGAATGTCACAGACTAATGCTTCATCTGGTCCAGTGTTCTGTTTCCAGAAGTGACTTACACCAGATGCTTCAAGGGAGGAATAAAATATTAAGCATTTAGAGTTTAGAGCATTAGAGTGCCCTCACCAACCACTAACATGGTTGTTGGGCAGCTGCTAGGAAATCTAGTGGCAGAAGGAGCCTGCCAGCATTTCTGCTTTTCTAGTAAATAGAGCAAAGAAATGCACTTCCCTGTGGAATATCATATCTGCTGTATCCAGCCCTATGCACTTTTATCATTCATTCTGACCTCACATGCACACGTGCATCCAGATGCACACACGAATCCTTTTCTCTATGTGCAAAACATTTGCAAGGGTTGCAAAGCAATAGATTTTATCAGAGGTGAAAATTTGCTCAGGAGATTCACAGGACAGAATTTGTTTTAATCAAGCTAAGACATTTCCACCTGATCTAATCACCCTAGGCTCCCTTTATAATCAAAAAAGCAATACCAGCACTTCCAGGTCATGACTCTTCTGACCAGGTGTGGATGTCTGATTTAGGAGACAAAGACTCCACTGACTTGAGCTCCAGCATCTGCTGAAGGAGCCTAGGATGCCTAGTTCAGATGGAGACTTCTGCAAGGCAGATGTCTGTGTTTCACTAAATGAGTCCCACCTTTGGCAGCAAAGCTAATATTTTTAGAGTAATAACGGGGTTTAAAGAATTAAGATCCAAAACAGTTAGGGCACTTGGGGACATATTTCAACCTGCCCCTTCCCTTAGTCTCCCTCATTGCCTGGCAGTAATTACATCTAACGGAGTCTAGATGATTATGGGAGTGGGATAAGAAGCTTTTTACTTTTAACTAGCAGCTCAAAATGATCTGTCTTCATAATGAACAAAATGTGTTAGCAGTGGATGACCATGAATGGGTTGATTGCGTTGCTAATGGTTGATCACACAAAATGCCCTCTAGATTAACATTAATTGGTCACCTTGGCGGAGACTTCAGATGAAAAATCTGTCTGACTGTGATTTGGCTTCTATTTCCCTTGTAGAGTTTGTCCTTTAAAGGAGGTGGAAAAACCCTGAGAGGATGGTTGTATAACCTGTAGATATACAGAGAGTTACCTGCCGTCTCCAAGACGGGTATCTTTCAAAGTCACTATGTCTGTGTTTGTCCTAATTTCTTTATATTTCATGTTGTTTCTAATTCAATATTTGGTTGTCTAAAATACAAGTTATATTCTTAGGAGTAGAAACTACCTTGCTATGTATTTTCTTTAAGTTTATTTCATTTTACAAATTTTTGTCCCCCGTGGTTGGGGATCAGCTGACTTTAGGTGGCTAAGGAACTCTAATGGAAATAATATCAAGGCTGGAAATCCATTACCATTCTTAACAATCTAGGTCTGCAGAGGGTGCATAAACAAAAGCAGAAAACTGCAAGGCACAGTGCTGTATCACAAATCAATGTTAGAGAGCAACAAATAGAATAGAAAGAATAAACACACTCCCCCAAAGAGCAACACACCATTAAATACTAGGTAGAAATCTTTATCTGTACCTGATAAGGGAGAGAGACTGAAACTGCCTCATAAAAGAACATACTGTGAGTTCTGAGAATGAATGTTACACCATGGATGGAAAATTAATTTGTAAAGTGTAAAACCAGGCATTGCTTAATGCCTTCCCTCACAAGGACACACAGTGACAGTTTTTATTTATCTAAAGAGTAGTTGTGAAGGGAGAAAAACTATCCCTAGGTCTTGTGTAGGTATAGCATAGAGTAAGGTGCTTGAAAAAATACTATTCTAGCTGTAGAGGCTGGGATAGATTCCCTGCAGAGGTTGTCAGGTCTCCATCAGTGGAAGTTTCTGAACTAGGGTTGACAAATATCTGACAGGAATGGCTTAACCCTTTACTTCTACTTTGTAAGGTGTATTTCTTTCATTTTATTTCAGAGCATCAGGACTTTCTTGCAACATGGTGGAAAGTAGAACAGGTATACAGAGCCCTGCTTTCTGAGCTTAGTCAAACTACAGCAACTCAGTGGAGAACAGCCTTGCAGCTGCTTGTCCTGAAAGTCAAGGCTCATCTGGGCAGTCCCAGCTGCAGGGTACGTGGAAAGCTGGGGTGATTGGAGATCTCTTGCCAATGCATATTTGACAATTCGTAATAAATTTGGCCTCTTAATACACTGCCAGTGTAGTTGAGGTTTGCACTTTCGTTTGTGTTTCTGCCTGTGCTTCTTTCTATCCACTTCTCTCTCCTACTCACTTTCTGAGCTGTCTTGCTCCCAAGTAAGAAGACCAGTTCTCCCAGATGTCTCTTAAAAATGGACAGTAGCCCCCACAGTCCTCAGTCTCTGTTGCTTTTCCCAGCCCTTTCTACAGTCCAGAAGTTGAAAACATAGGGCTCCTGAATGTAACAGCATGTCACATAATGCTGGTGCTGCTGGTGAAGGCACTGGAACTTCCTCCCCCATTAACCCAGTAGTTCAAATCAGGAGTAGCTGTTGCTTTAAAACTGCCACGCAAGTGAAAATGGAAGTTATTAGGTGGTTGATTTAGAAAACAAAATAAAAAAAATATTAATTACTGACTGTATTTACCTTAAATAGGAGTAAGAAGGTTTTGCCTCTCAGAACTGGATTTCATGAAGGCATTGGGTATCTGGGATACCATGCTCTAAACACACTCATGGAGATGTGAGAATCTTGTTGCTTTTTCTTCTCTGAGTTTAATAGCTTTTATATATGCTGAGATGCAGAATGTATGCAATGCAGGGAAGGAGGCCCTATTAAATGCCTCATACTGGAACCCTACAATCTGTGTAGCTGAGTTTGATGAAGACATTGCTTGCAAAAAGTATAAAATCTATAACAAATGGGGCATTTTGTGACAGACAGTGATGATGGCAGGTTGTCTCAGATTACTTTATTTTACCCAGAGCACATGCTGCTTGCAAAGCTTCTCTCCCACATCTCCTGCAGACTGGAAATCAGCCACCAAGTGTGGCTTTGAATAACTAAGCAATAGGTGCTATGTTTTGCAAAGACTCCATGCATGTGAGTGTGCACACTCATATATGAAGAAGGACATTTTTTTCCTTTCCTATTTCTCTAGTACAGTGCGTGGATGTAGCTGAAGTATTCAAGTTAATATGTATGCAAATAGTAGAGACCATTAAATATACATTATTTCCTCCTGCTAACTGTGCTGTTTCACACTGCTGTACTGTGAATTCTTCCCAGTGCTTTTTGTTTGCAAAGGGCTGATTTTTACCCTGCAAGAGTTGGTGTTCTCAAGGAGCAGGGGGCAGGTTTGGAAGTTCACTGCAGCTCCCAGCATGACGGGCTGGAAAGTAACGCCTGCAAAGGGAGCTGTTTGTCCTCAGCTTGCCAATGTAACTGCTTGCATAGCCATGCTGTGAGCCAGATCAATGTGCTGATAAGTGAACTGACTGCCTTGAAAATAGCGTGGTAAAAAAGATGACTTTTCTGATCCACCTCACAGCGTGACCCCACAAGCAGTTGCACTGGCACAACCTGGGGGGCTGCACACTGCAGTGGGCTTCACATTTTAGGGAGTAGCATCATTAAAAGTATCTCCTGGTTATGTCTGTTAAAGTTCTTGAACAGATGTTCACGTTCAGCCATCTTTGTACCTCACATGGGGAACCATCTGACAGAGTGCGTGGTGTGGGGTAGGCAATGGGTATGTTGTTCTTTAGTCTTCCAACAGTGGCAGTCAGCGGGAAAATATTTAAATGCTGATGAAGGCTGTTAAAGTAAGAGAGTTCATATGATAATAAACCCTAGGCTAGGGATGGCATGTTTGCACTTGATAATGGACAAGCTTTGAGGGTTGTCACATCTGTGAACCAAGAGAGTCATGTGCCTTCTTCAGCTTGGAAATCAACCATCTGAAATGTGAGCTGAATTAGCTTTAAAAGCAATGGTTCAAACTCAGATGTGATTTGCAATGTTAACGCATCATCTGAATCTAATTTGCTTGCAAGGAGATGTCTAATTCTGGTGGGAAGTAAGGCTACACTACGCTGTCCTTTACTATGTTCCTGAAATTGGTCATCTCTGAATTTGAACTTTGCTGTTGTGACTGATCCCCAATGCAGTGGTACGATCAGATCATGACCTGATGAGCAGGTAATACTTTGCAGGACATACAGACCCATGGGCCTACATAGGTAGACGGTGAAAGTTAGAGCAGTCCTAAGACCACTTCATGTGGCAGTGTATGCTCACCAATAGAAGAGGGTCGCAGCTGGTGCTCACAGTGCAGCTGAGCAGCAGGTCCAACATGGAAAGATGTTTGCCTAACTCTGTCAGAAGAGCTCAGCGAGGAGTAGGAAATTGCTAGTGGCTTTTCAGGGTAGTTTACTTCCCTCATACTGCAGTCACTTTTTCAGCCTGTTCTACTCAGAAACTACTCAACTGGATCTTAGAATCATGTAACTTCTTTTTCCTTTCTATTCTTATTAAGAAGGTAATCTAGAGTTAGATGGTCACAAGCCATCTTCTAATTTTTAGCTTACATTTGTCCTTTCTTGTTTATACATCTGTTCTGTGTCTGTGTGATATCTGTCCTGTGACTTTGGATTTAAATAGCTCTTCTTCCCCATTTGTGCTTCCTTCCCCAGTATATTTATAGATGGTAGTCATATCCCCTCTTAGCCTTGCTTTAATTAGGCTCCTGTGGTTTCTCTAACATGACAGGTTCTCCATTGCCACAATCATCTGCCAGCCATTATTTGTGTCTGTTCCAGTTTTGCTTTCATTTCTTGTTGAATATGAGTGACCAAAATTGTGCCCACTACCCAAATGAGGTGTCAGCAGTACTCTGTGATTTCTTACTCATATTTCTCAGTCTTTACTGGAAAGTAAAGATTTCCCAGTAGCTCCTTGCAATGCAGATATTTTTTTTCACCACCTTCCACCCTGGTCGTTTATAATCCTGTGATCGATTAGTACAATCAAATCTTCTTCCTCTTATGTTAATTTGAGAGCTGCTATAGGAGGCTGATTATACTTACAGGAACACACATAGCACTATTGCTCTCACTAAATGCAGCGCAGGTGAGATTTTGAGCTTGCAGTAAATATTCTAGGATGATTACATCCATTATGTTTAACTAAATTACTGGGTAAAAGCTGAGCATCTCACCTTACTGGAAGCAAAGCAGCAAAACCCACAGCAGCAGTTATTGCTGGATGGCACAATATTAACATAATGTTAATGTGTAACCCACCAAGGCAACCAAATGGAGGAAGTTAATTTTGAAGTATGATCTGTAACAATTTGAGGAGAATTTGAGGAGAATTTGATAGTTTTCATGTCCAAAATGTTCCATTGCTTTTTTTACAAAACATGAATATGGCTTTTTTGTACCTACGTTTGCCTCCTTTTCTTCAGCTGATTCTGTTTTTCACAAAGTGCTGGTTATGTAGGAGAAGTTCTAAGGTTCAATGAGCAAAGGCCAGGAGCTAGACAGACACCTTGTACATGCTCAAAGGAGGTTTATTTTGAGGTCAGAGTTTATGGAAAGTAGTTGGGAGACATGAGAGAGTGGCTTGGTCATTAATAGGTGGGCTCAACTCTGACCTCCTCCAGCTCCTTCACCTCATTAGCAATACTTTGGAAATGCCAGTGCTTTGACATTTGTGGGCTTCAGACTTTTTAAATCTAGGGAGAAGTTCTTTTCATGAAGTGTGCCTGTCAGTGTAATGAGTATAGTGAATGAACTACACCAGGCCATTTAAAAATTAGAATTTTACAATGGTAAAAATGTGCCGGAAGCCACTTTTCAGCACATTACAATGTCAAAAGCCCTTAAACTGGTGAAAACACTTTGAATGATTCTGAAGTGGGTTAAATTCAGAAGAATTTCTTTTTCTTTGGCTTCTAACCATAACATTCAAGCCACAAAGGTTAACGCCACAAGGTAGAGTCACGTTTGGCTTGGCATTGGCCTGGACCTGCACTGTTATTTATAAACCCTGATATGCCAAGCAAAAGGAATATCCTGAACAATTTCATTTATTATAGTACCTAAAGCCAGAAGCTCATGTCCATCTTTTGGGGGCAAAGAAGTATAAAGCAGATTCTTGTACTGCTTAGGGGAACTATTTCAAGGAATGACTTCATTTTGCTTTGGGTATCAGCAGAGTCTAGGAAAATGCACCTTCAGTTGTATGTGTCTGGTGGTGCATAAACAGACAGGAAAGAGGAGAATAGCACTAAGATACCGACCCAGCTCATGTTAGCAGGCTCATGTTAGCATAAAGCTGTAAATCCTGGTTTGTTCAGAGGCACAGTTGCATGCAGAAGTCATACAACTGCACCTTAAGCGCTCCTACAGTTAGTGCATTTGCTCCCATAACAGCACTTGTCTGCATTGAACTCAACTGCAAGTGCTTGATACCTCAGTACTAACCTGACATAACATCAAAAAGAGTTTCTAGACATTCTCTTAGATCTAACTGATCATAAACTAATCTAACTAACAATAAACACTAATAAATTTGAAATGTTTTCGTCTTTCTTCTCAATGGCAGGTAGATTAAGAGTGCATTGTCAGAATGACTGAAAATTAAGTGTGAAAAATTAAAGTTTGGAATACTGTTAGATAATTGAGAAGTTGATTCCTAAAGGGGGGTGAAGTGCTTACAGAAAATCTAATGAGGTATAGCAAGTCCTTTCAGATAAAAACAAGACATGAGTCACTTTTATTCTTTATTAAACAAAGGTTATATTCAACTGTCATTAAAATAAATGGAATGCTCCTAGTTGAAAAATGTTAGGACTTTGACATCAAATGTGAGAGTAAAACAATCAGATAGATCCCTAGGACTGGTCTGTCACTTCTGAAAATAGTACATAACAGCTCTTCATGTCAACTAAACTTGGTATCCACATTTGAAATGGAGCTTTACATTTAGTGAAACGTATCATGACCGTTAGGAAGTTTGGGTCAAGTCCTGAATTACTGCTCAATATACATCCCAGTAAGGGTTCTGCTATATCGTGTAAGCAATGTCACATTGCACAAGTAAAACCTTGCAGCTTCATACCCACAGCACTTCTGTCTGGACTTTCATTGCAGAGACAAAGAGGGAAAGTTTTATAAGGGCTGCATCAATATTGACCAGTAAGATCAAACGTGGTCTTACACACAGTGTAATCTGATTGAGTACACACTGCACAGTATTTTAAGATGGGAATAGAAGGTTTCTGTGGTGCTATAACACCAAGATAAAGATCTAGCAGAATGTGGCAAAGAAAGTAGTATCATTCACATGAGAAAGTGGTGGTCACCCCTATTTTCTTGTGGAGAGAGCCAGTCTGTATACCAGGTATTAGAAGCAAAACACTTTTATGTGTCTCTGTTGAATGACTTCCAGCCACCTGGGTTGTTACAATACCAGGCTTTCAATTAGAGCTGACACTTTAAAAGAGTGTCCTCTAAGTAGTCACATCTGTAGAGATGGCTCGTTGCACACCACAGGAGATAGCTTTGAAGTTGTAGCTGCCTGTGATAAATCAGTGTTTGTCAAACAAACTTATTTTCTCATTCCAGAAATGGACTTGAAATATGGTGGGGTTTTTATGTTTTACCAGAGAGAATATTTCACAGACTTTATGCTTTCTTTTCCATTTCGCGGAATTATAAAAGGGAACATAAGAAGCCTAGGTGAGTGAACAATAAAACCAAATGGCTCTTCTCTCCTATAGCGACCTGTGAGCTGTATAACAGGAACAGTGATCAAAATTTGTGACTTTCCATAGAATCTCCCTGCTGGATAGATTCTTTCACTGCCTTCTTTACCTTTGAGTAAGATGCAGTACAGTTTCCTGTGTCATTCATTGATCTTCAGGAAACTTAAAGATTGGCATCTTTGAGACTTCTGATTTATATAATTTTTATTTTTTTATTTAAAAAGACAAAAAAAATTAAAAATCAGTTAGGAAGAATGACAGCTGAGCATACTCCCACCACCTTATAAACCTTACCTCCTTAGGAAACCACAAAAATATGGTAGAAAACACTCCATGAGGTATTTCTCAGCATCATTCCATTGCAGCACCTTCCAGATATTTTTGTAATATCATGTGATTTCCATACATCTTAAGTAGCTTTATTTTATTCTTTTTTTTAATATAGGATTAAAACAATCCCTTTGTAAAGACTCATCATGATGGTGCTTTAAACTGCCATGACTGTCAGCTCACAAGTCTTCTTAAAGTTGGATGGCTGACATAATAGCATAATAGCATCTATTTTTTTTTCACTGACCTAAATCAAGAATTGGATGGATCAAGACTTCTCCCTCTATGATCTCAAAGAAGGATTTGTTGCGAATTTTTTTAATGTCATGTTCAGCTATTGGTTACTTTATGCTGAGCTGTGAACTCTGTGGTTATTGGAAGCAGCATTAAAAGCCAGGGAGTGCCTCTGTTTTCAAGAATATCACTCCACTGCTTTAAGGCACCTGCCTGGTTGTAGAAATATTTACAGCCATACAGGATACGTATTTGACCTGCAGACATCAGAGATGAACAAATCCAAATTGTCCAGAGTGAAGAGATTAAAAAAATTATGGAGGGTGAGTGAAAAATATGCATTAGTCTATTAGAAAGATTGCAATGGTAACAAATAAATGACAAGCAGATAATTCTGATGTTTGCAGACAAGCTGTCCTGCTGCATGCACGTTTTTTGATCAGACTTTTCATTGCAGGGTTTGATTGTGCATTTGTTGTTTTGAAGATCAGTCGCATCTTTGCAAATTTCTGGAGACATAAAGTGTTCAGGTTAATCTGACTTTTGAGAACATTTCTAGAGAATTTGAAACAACAACAACATTTATAGAGTAAAACCCCTTGAGGAAACTAAGCTAAACTGATTTCCTCTGTGGCCTTTAGAAATGCCATTCAAGGGTGGATGAATATAAAAAAAGCATTGTCAAAAAAACCCCTTTATTCTCCTCAGGCTGTATTTTAAAGCTGAGATATATTATAGAGCTCAACTATATGGAATGTGCTTAGAGCCCATGTGGCACTGGAATCTAACATGATGGTAAAATGAAATAAATAATGGTAGAAGAGCAAATTGACTTTGTAAGCAATTATATGTCTTACAGGTTGGAAATAAGACCACAGAGAAATTGAACAGATAATTCTTTACCAAATGTGAAGTTAATTTGGGGCAACAAGTGAAATGGACATCTCTCTGGTGTCTCATAAGCTGTTTTTTATAGATTTTCTTGAGAAGTTTGGGTTAAATTTTTCTTTTTGTTAAATATGACACAAACAGTTTTAATTTTAAAAGTGATTTTAAAGTCATTAAATAAATTTGTTTGGATGCTTTCAGAAGATGGGTGTCTGATAATCAGTTAATTTAAGTCACAGAAATTATCTTGCATTATTAGTTAAATAAGGTGTATTTTCCCTGATCTGAAAATCTGTTGACTTGCTTCCTGATAATATTGACTTGAATATTTAAAAGTAGTTCTGATTTGAGATTCCAGCAGTTATGACAAATGGTTGATTTCCATAATATACAGCAATTCATAGCCAGGACATTCATTGAATAGCAGAGGATTTCCACATTTTTAAGTCTCTCTTTAAATAGAAGTAATGTTTCTATTTATGGTTTTGTTTGCTGAAAAGTATTATTGCCTGAGTGAAAATTATATTTTAATCATCGTACAAGTTTCATTTGTGCAAACAGGCACAGTTTCCTTAGAAATTAAAACATATCCATTAAGCATAAGTAGATACTACATCATATTAAGTGACATGAGATAATTACCATAGTCAAAGCATGGTACTTAAATGGTCTCAGGGAGTGGTTTAGTTTTAAGAGGCAAAATGTCCTTGGATGGAAATGTTTTACTTGCATATGCTGTGTATGTTGTTGTGCAGCTGAACACTTTGTCATTTACCTCCTATTTGTAAAACCTATTGAACTGCAGGCTATTAAGCATCCTTTAACTGATGCATTTTCTGCTCTTCTCCCTAAAGCATTTGTCCCTATTCCATCATTGTGGTACCTGATATTTTAGGGTAATATAGCTCAAAATTAAATTTCTGAAGAAGCAAATGTCAGTTTTAAATGTTACTGTTTCTTTTTTCCTCCTTCAAACTATTCTGGATAGAAGTATGTAAAAATCTTGAAGAGGGCTTTTACGGTTGGAATTAAAACAAAAGGGGTAGACCTTTTATTGTGCAGAGTGTGCATTTTTAATAAGCCATAATGTATTTATGCAGGATATTATATGTCTATGATATGGCGCACACTCCCTTTCTCCACTTAACTCTCGACATTAACTTGCTCAGTATTTATGGATATATCAAAATTATGATTTACACTGTACTTATCATTAACATCCCATGCAATAACTCTCCATAGTTCTTGCCATCCTTCAGAATCCAGTCATAAAATGAAGAGATTAACAGATAATTAAATTAAATCCTTAATTATTTGGGGATGATGAATTCACTCTGTAATTCCAGAAAGGTATAGAGAGCCTTTTTCAGAAGCAGTATAAATTGAAACCAGTGGAGCTATGATGATTTATTTCTGACTTATACTGTTAACTATCTAGTCCTCTTTTAAAAACATATTAATAAAAATTGGATGTAGGAACTGTTTATTAAAATATGAAGCTTTCAAGATACTTTTGAAATATTATATACACGCAAAGATAGCATTGCTTGAAAAGTATCAGTCATTTTTCATACCAAATAGAATGTCCTTCAAAAAAAGGCAGGGAAACTTTTGTTTCTCCAGCAGTTTCTGACATCCATGGGAAGTCTCTCATAGTTTTCAATTAATTCTTGATCTGGCCTGTAATTCATGTGGATCTTCAAAGTGTTGGCGTATATCACTGACAGTTAAATCTTCCAAAGTGTTCAGCAACTATCCACTCCTGCTGGTGAAGTGGCTGGGGGGGAAAAACCCCCTACAAACACACCAAA
>NW_009944080.1:90307-124353 GCF_000696875.1 Nestor notabilis
GGCTGGTACCTAAACACTCCTGAAGATCCAGCCAACTCAGTTAATTAAGTGCAGAAAGCCAAACTTAACAGAAAAAAAAAAACAGGAAAATTAATTACAGTGTCAAAACCAGCAGCAACGATAAGCAATCAATCTTTCTGTACTCAGTTCTGAGTACCTTTGCTTAAAAAAAGTCCCCCTACAATCATTATAAAGAAGATTACAGATTACAATATTTAATGGGCATGCTGGGCTATCATGAGGACTGAAGGTTATAATATTTAACTTACATGCTGGGCTGTCTCGAGAGCTCATTAGTAATGGCTGTTAATGATGCAGGGATAACTTGCACCAAGCTTGGAAGGAACACTGTGCCAGGTTTTGTTAGCAACAAAGAAGTAAAGCAATTGTCATGGAAACATGAAAATTGTTATGAAAGTAAGTAATGGCTACTTCAAAGCCACCAAGTCTCTCGTGTAAACCTTTATTTAGAAAATGTTTAGAGTACACATTATTTACTCAATAGTACATGCCACTGTGATCCATCATACCTATAAGTATTTAAGCTCCATTTTTTAAAATGGATTTTTGACCTGATAGACTATGGCAGCTATAAAATCCTCTCATGGTCTTTCATGCTAAGTATTTGAAGGGATATTTGGAGTAAATATGCTTTTTTATAAAAACCCTATAATTTGCTCTGGGAAGTGCTTATGGTTGTGGGATGAAGCAATTTGTTCTCTTCAGGAACAGCTCCTGGAATTGTCACTGATTCCATCAAGAAGCTGTACTTTCCTGCTTTGTAATTTGTGTATTTTAGGCTGTAAATTGGTATAAAAGCACTGACTCTGGAGCAATTTCTCTTTCTCGCTGCTTCTTAAAAACATATCTTGATAAATATTATTTTAGGTGGCTTGTGTTAGTATGCATAGGGGCTGAGATGTAAAAAGAATGTCTTATTTAAGTGCTTTTAAAATACATTATAATTTTAAAGAATTATAGCCTCACCACCCAGACCCAAAAGCAGGAAGGCTGAAATGCTTAAACGTGTTGACAGAATGTATATCCAGTCTTGTAATCCTGACTTTGAGATAAAAAGGCTTTCACCCTCCCTCAAGTGGCAGTGACCTGCAATTTGATTGCCGAGGCAATAGGGTTTGAGTGCAAATTCCAGCTAGTGTGGCCTTATATATTGTTTGCTTTCAATAACATGTCCATCAGGCAGCAATATGGTGTAGCTTAAACCTTTCCAGAGAATGCCATTTTTATCTTGCAGTGTGCAGGACAGGTACTTCTGGGACGTGCTGTATCATTGCAACCTGCAGACTGTTCTGCCTGGGAAAGCATATGCACATAGTATAAACTGATGGCTGAAGATCTGAAAAGCAAAGACGGATTTAGGAAAGGAAGGACACATCTCAGGAAACGTCTCAATGACTTCTTTTCTGCCCCTCCCCCTAGTAGCTTTTAAAAGGAGAATAATGGGCGCAAAAGAACATCAATTAACAGCCCCCACACCCCCGCCTTCCATTTTCAAGGGTGCCTCTCATCCTCTGCAGCAATCACTTATGAGAAAAGGACAACTGGGAGAAAAGTGGGAAAGAGGAAGGAGGTATCTAAAAGTCTTCAGAAGACCCTCAACACAGGCAGGGAAGGACTTGGGCAGCCTCTGGCCCCTGGCTGAGCACCTCCTGCGTTCCAACAGCAGAGAATGAGCCTGCAGCACCCATGGGTGCCTGCCCGGGCAGAGCTAGAGCAGCCCTCCTGCGGCATGAGCACTGGAGACCTGCCTGATGCTGATCTGGTTAGTGCTGGAAGGTCTAAGAGGATGACAGAAACTTCCTTAATCCGAGGTACAGGGGTGGGAGGTGGGTTGGGGGAACTGCTTACTGTGTTGCCACAGGGAAACAGAGGGGTCAGGATTTCTGGTTTTGTGCTCCTCCCTTTGCTTTATCCTCTCCTCGCCTTTGATGATCAGCTGGTGGAGGAAAGGAAGAGGAAAGAGGGATTTGGATGCAGCAGCTCACTATGCCACAGCTTCTGCTGGGACCAGCTCCCATCCCTCAGAGTCCTTTTTCCTCAGGTAAGGAATAACAGTGACTTGGCTTGTATTCCCCTTGTTTGGGGAAGGATTTGGCCATGTCCCCTTCAAGTATCCTAATTTCAGGTACTTTCCATGGCTAAGACAGGAGGTTCCATCATTCTCCCCTCCAGACCCTTAGTTTGTGCCCTGGCCCAGGACTCAGCCATGCTGAAAGGACTTGTGGGGAAAGTGCTTAGTGAACCAGGAAAACTATTAAACATCAACCAATCGCATGTAAATGTGAATCAATCACTTACTACTTTCTGCTTATGAAATTGAAAATGTCCAAAATACCCATCTTGGGGACACCACTTGGCACTGCTGCACTGTGTGTGATGCATTTTGCTGCTGAGGATAGCTGAAAACAAACTGCATTGATTTAAAATAATAATGGAAGACATTTTAATGCTGAGCATGGCAGTTAGTGCTGCAGAAGTCTTCGCTGGAAATACAGGTTTGCTTGAACTGGTCTTAGTTATTCAGGGCTTGTCCTTTGTGTTGTGAAACTAGTGAAACAAACCAGTGTTCAATTAGTAAAACTATAAATTAGTAGAAAAGTAGATTAGAGATATTGCTGTATATTGCTCCTTTTATAACTCTTATAATGTTTCTAATTACATGCAACTATTAATATCTGGTGCATTGGTTCAAAATGGGAGCTACTTAATTCAGTACATATGTGTTAGATCTATCATTGCCATTCCGCAGGGTTAGTAAGGGACTCCCAAGGATGGTAAAGCTGTTAAATGTAAACCGGATTAGAGAATTTACACATGCTTATAAATCTCAGTGACCAGCCTTTAAATGGCTTGATTTAATTTTCTTAATGGGCTTTGTAAAGCAATCCACAAATATATCCTATTGCAACTTAAGATGAAAATGTAGAATAGGTGAAATTGCACTTGCTGTTTTAAAATGCTGCTTCTGCTTTCCATTTGAATTTTGCAAACCCCTATGGCTAAAAACCAATATTGAAACATAATGTGCTGATCCTGCAAACCCTTATTCACCTTAGTAATTTCACTCCTGACAACAGTTCTTTTACCTTCTGTAGAGACTGCCGATAAAATTAAACATATCTATAAATGTTTACTGCACTGTCAGATAAAATTAATTAATTAAATTGTTAAAAAATGAGTGAAGGTAGGTGTTCACTATCCTGGCAATATGACGGGTTTGTATATAATTGGTTGTAATATAGCTAAGCCACAGCTATAAAGATCAGGAACTGAAGGGTGGCCTTCTGGTGGGCTGTGTGTTCATGTCCCTCACCTGTGAGATGGTTGACCCTGGCAATAAACTTCCAAGAAGACCTCCTGGAGGGAAAGGGCTCCTCCCAACATTTTGACTGTCATAGCAAGTTCCTTTCATGTGGAGGTTATTTTATCTTTAATATAGGAGAAGCTGCTTGCTTATTAAGTTTGTTTCAGTCTGAGTTAAAGTCATACTGGGGATGACATCAGAGCCTCTTTACATAGGGGAAGCATTTTAAACAACATTTTACAGAAGAAATAATGCTCTCAGAATATCACACTGCAGTAAAGCTAAAATGCAAAATTCAGCAAGCAAATGAAAATGTGCATATTTGAAAACTTCTCTTTAAAGTTTTCACTTTTTTTTTAAATCACTTTTCACCTGTGATCCTCACTTCACAATAGAACATGCTAACATCTATTTGGAAATCAGTCTTACTTATGCTGTGCTAATGGCTGTTCGTAATCACTGTTAGCAGTGACAGCATGCTGTACAAAATTTACTTTATCATTTCTAATCAGCATTTTCACTGTGAACAATAAATTCCAAGGTTTCTGGAGTAAAATCCTGTCCTTGAAGTCATTGGCAGGCCTCCATCAGTTTTGATAGGTCAAGAATTAGATGCTGAGGGTCTTCTGGATGAATGCATCTAATTTAACAAGCCATGTGGCACGGGGGCTTAGCTACATTGCTTGCATAGCTAGAGAGCTCCAAATATTCTGCTCTTATTTAAATGAGATGCAACATATTCATAATTGACTTAGTTTATTTTTAAATTCTAAAGAGAGGGGAAAGGGGAAGGACAGTGGTGGAATTGAGCACTCCTATTCAGGGACAACATGAGCAGCTTCTCTGATTTTGCATTATGTACCTCCAGGGTGGAGGGACCTCTTGCCACCACAGGTCAGCCTCCTTTATCTCTTTCTAAAAGTGTCGACATGGGCTGCACCAGCATGTTTGGCTCCCATGGACAGAGTTTTTAGGCACTAACACAGCAAGGATGGGGAGCCTGTGCTTGGCGTTTGATTCATTTTATATAGCCACAATGATCTTCTTGGTAGAGTCTTGGGGTTTATTAAAATAAAATGTCCATATGCCACTATCAGATATAAGAGCTTGAGTCTAGTCCTCCTAATTTAAGTTCATAGATAGCCTTTTCCCTCTCTTTTCAAGGGGGAAAAGCTATGAATGTGGTTTTCTTCCCAAAAGTGTTAATGGGGGAGAAGCTGAAATGTATTTACATTCAGCAAAAATAGCTTTTCATGAAAAAAATACGGACTTTTTATTGCCCATATTTAAAGGACTGACAAAATGCTAAGAGAAATGTCAGCTCCCATCTCACACATTTTCAGTAGTACAGATAACTTCCTCACTAGTGGAGTTCAGTGGCTTCTTTGCCTGAGAAGAGACTGCCAGTGGGTTGAGCGGCTCTTCAGTGGCAGTTCTGTGGTCCTTTGAGGGCCTATCAAGACAGATAGGTCATCCCGCTCAGTCCTGTGCCAGGGTCCCAGCACGAAGGCACATTTCTGGGACATGCTACCTCCCCATCACCCAAAGAGGTTAGAGGTCCCTGGGGTCTAGCGAGACGATGGGAGCCAGGCTGCGTTGTGACAAAGCTTGTTCGTGCCACAGTAGGTGCCATTGGTCTCCTCCCCAGTACAAAATGCTGAGCAGGGAGCAGCCCTTTCCCCTTTGCTAGCACTTCTATTGAAAAATGCTTTTCTTACAGAGGCTTTCTTGCACAGCTCAGTTACAGTTTGCTTCCTCCAAGTAGAGGGCAAGTGTTTATTACCCAAGCCTCATGCATCTTTGATACAAGGAATAGTTTATGTAAGCAGGGAAGTGCGTGAGCCTGGACCAAGCTGGCACACTAAGGAAAACTGCTGCTAGGTAATCTTGCTTGTGCCTTGTGCTGAATTGAATATTTAATCTGATGATTTTACAGATTATGCAGACTGATGTGCTTAATGGCAAATACCACAGTCAGTGAAGGCCTAGTTATAACAATTTATTATTGCTTTTTGTTGGCTTATTTTAAAGGAACTGTTGTGTTTGTACTGGGACTCCTCTTGACCCTGTCCCCTTAGATGGTAATGGTGACTTCTCCTTCGCCCAGCAACAGCACATATCTGCTTGGTAGATAATTGCTGCATTTAGAGAGGATATAGAATTAATGATACGGTGTCCTTCTAGCAAAAATGTTGCACATATTAGAAAAATGGTGCTAATAGCTCAGAATGCCTCTGCAAATGCAGAAGTTTGCATAATTACGCAAATTTGGTGAGTGTAAAAGCCATTTAAAAGTAGTGATTTCTGATGGCAGTTAACAAAATGGCAAGTCTTTCAGTTCATAAAAAATTGTTTATGAAAACTCAAGTTCACCAAGCTCTAAAGACTTAATTCCTTTACTTTTAAGTGTTTTACTAGGTGCTCTGGGACAAGATGTTTTTTTGTGTGCAGTTACCAGTTCATGTCTTCAGGTAGGATGACCAGCTGTTGCTGACACCTAATATCATATGCTGAAAATCAGAGTGGTCTCCGACCCAGGCTGAAGACATCCTAAAATGCAGAATTAGTCAGGAATGCAGCTACCTCCTTACTCTCAGTGAATTTTGGACAGTTTTACCACAGGTTAATAAACAAAAGGATTTTCCTTTCTATCTCACTACCGGAGCAATTCCCACACCTCTTTTGTCCTTGCTTCAGACATACCATTGTTTTGTTTATGGCCATTTTCTCCCATGATGATTTCCTTTTATTACTGTTGGTTTCCAAATAACTCATGTGTGAGGCAATGTGGCAAGGGGAAAAAGTGTGTGTTGCCTCTGTTCTCCTCTAATACCTACAAGGGGGAAGAAGTGGGTCTCTACCACCCTTCTGAGGTCATACATAATTTTGTCATTCTTACTCATTGGTGAAAAGAAAATGTCCTTTCCATTTTCTGCACAAAGGAAAAGACAACATCTGGAGGTGAGTGAAGCTAGCAGGCACCCTTGTATTGCTAGAAAGCCCAAGAGGGCATATTTAACCAGGAGGATGGATAGAGACCTGCTTAGGTACATTTGAGAGCATGTAGTCTAATTCTGTCAGCCGCAGAGACTAAGAAGGGGAGAAAAAAGGCCTTAATATGTTGACTGTTAGTCTCAACAGTCTGTGAAAGTAATTTTTGTTACTGAAAGCTCTCTGTCGTTCAAAGTACCCGTTTGTCTTGAACATCTCTATTGTGTTAATGCATTAGAGTAGCTGAGCTGCATTAAGTGCAGTAAAGCTGTGTCACACAGATGTTCTCAGGTAATAAAGATGTGCAGTGACTCAGAAGAGGGTACACAGATTTACCCCAAGATGGTATTCATATCTAGACTTTGGACTTCTGCAAGCAGGGGGGCCTTAGAGTTGACCTGGTTGGCCCTTTGGGAATATGGCCAGACTCCTAGCTGGAAAGTCAATAGTATGATAGAATTTATAATGTTTGAAGTTGGGATCTGATCTCTACAGCGTGTGGAAAGGATTTCTAGTGAGCATTTCTGGCCATTCCTTCCCTTGTTCTGTAGGTGCTCCCCATAAAGCTTGAAGCAAGCTCTTGCTGAACCACATGAATGAAATAGGTTTATGGCTGCTTCCTGAATTTAGATGCTTTTATTGCTTCTGTGGAGCAGTTCCTGAGAACCAAGTTCTCTCAAATAGTAACTTGATTGACAGTAAGTAGATGGGATATTACTCTCCTCAACATCTGCTACAGTTTCAGGCTATGTATAGTAATTGTTAGGGCAATAAGTCCTCTTGCAGAAGGACACTGTCTTTGTTTTGGTGCTCCCTTCTGGAGCATATCAAGACTGATAGCTACAACTAAAAGCCACACTAGGGTGGACTGAAGTTTTTTGGAACTTTGTTCTTTATAGAGGTACTGTAAAAAGATGTGACACAGAGACTTCCGGCTCTCAGCTTCACTCATGTTAGAACTAGATGATCCTTCCCAATGCTAACCATTCTATGTGTTCCCTGTCAGCTCTGCCAGAACTATTTGTTTGCTCAGAAAATGAAGAAGTAATAGTATGTATTACTTAAAGTAAATTCAGTTTATTTTAAAAGCAATAAAATAAAAATATGAAGCTGACATATTTTTGAAAGACACCTGTATGACTCCCCACAAATCGTATGATTTGTGGTGACTCATAGATTATTTATGGATTCTTTTTCAACAACTTTTTGCCTTTTAAATATGAACTAGCATTTGTTGGTTTATAACTTGGTTTATTCATCTTAATACTGCAAAAGCTGATATATGAAAACTGCAGATATTAAGTATGGCAAAAGCTTCTGCTTTCTCAGCCCATCCCCCTAAGGCTTGATGATTGTCTCTGAGTTTGCATGGTAGTTATGTATGAACATTAGTTTCGATCACTGCGAGTTACAACCTTGATTTTGCAATAGCGTAGCATGCAAGGCATCCATTAAGCACATCTATGTTGCTATCTAAGTTCAAAGTCTGTACAGTTTGCTGTAGCTGTCATGTGCATGTAGCTGCTATCAGTGATAACCAAATTAGACTCTGGTATCTGAATACTAAGTTCAGCTCTGGTAGAAGTTATGTCCTGCTGACAGACCCACCCAAAAAGCAGGGGTCAAGATCCTTTTGGCAAGACTTAGCCCACTGCTTAGGCCATCTGTTAGCTTCTGTGGTAAATTCTCTTGTACGCATACCTTGCCTCTACTTCTAATCATGCCTCTGTATAAACTGATAGTACTTTTAATGTTTCTGCTTATAAGCACTCTAAAACCACTTGTCTGTTCCAAGGACCATGTCTGAGTAGCTAGACACAGCTCGTGGAGGTTTTGCAGAGAGAGTGAGCTCTATGCAATTCATTATTAAAAACTCTCAGGCTCCTTCTTTCTCCACTGGGACTGCTCCTGATGGTGAGTTTGCTCCTGCTTTCCATCACTGAGCACTCAGGGACCTATGGGAGTCGCCTGAGGAGTTTGTTCCTTGCTTCAGGGTGCAGCAGGCCTGGGCACAGCCTTCTGCCCAGGGCGCTCTGCTTCATAGGGATGCCAGGTGGGTGTGTTGCTGCTGGTACCCTTCAAACATGTGTAAACTGTGCCCATTTTCCTTCCTCAATGTCTCCTCACTTAATTTCTTGTCTACCTAGTGTGTACCAGGATAATGTAAACAGGATTCTACCTTCTGATTTGTGATAAAAGTGTTTCTAAGAATATCTTGAAGACATCCCCTTGGCCACTCTTCCTACCATATCAAATCCAGAAACCATATTTGCCCCTGTTAGTTTTGCTTTTTGCTGTTTGTTTTGCTTTTTGCTATGAATTTGTCTGTCTCCTTCGGTGCTCTTTCACAGGATTACACACAGAGTGAGAGGAAATGATCAAAGGATTTGAACAATTAGTGTATGAAAGAACATTAAAATATGTAAAAAATGCTTTGATTTAATGAAGAGTAATGTGAAGATGAGTTTATAACAGTCTACATATTTATGAAAGATGTAAACATGAGGAAAATGAGAAAATATTTGTCATAACAAGCTGGAGTTTAATTTACATTTAAGGAATGAAATTTTAAATGAACTAATGTATGCTGAATATAAAGCGAAGCTTTCTGCCTGTAACATCTCTTCAGCTATGGAATAGTTCCCAGGGGATGCAGCTAAATCCCTTTGCCATTATATGAAAATTTTCAACTGACCTAGAGGAAACACTAAAATATTGATTCAGGAGTACAGTCTTGCATCAGTAAGGAGGTAATCTGAATTACCTAATGGTTGGGGTTGTTTTCCATCACTGATTCCCAGGATACAATGGTCTTTGAATTTGGCAAGATCTGCAGAGTGTAAACAATCTCAGAGATGTAATTTCTAGGTTTTGTGCTATGCAGTGAGGATAAACAGCAACTGCTGCAATGAATTCCAGCCTTCATGAGGCTATGGTGGTACTGCATCTAATTGCTTTGCAGACTATATTATGTTTTAGCTTGATGTTGTTGTGGGGGGGAAAAAGTTTCTTATTTCTTTTTTGCACCAGCAGTGCTTTACTTGAGAAGTGCTACTGTTGTTCTAGCAGAAACAGTGTCTGTGCAGTGTGGTAGATACTGGTGCAGAGAAAACAATCTGTTAAACTACCTATAGGAAAATCTATTCCTCATCCCTTCCACAATATTTAGAAATTTCCCAGGACAACAAAAGCAGTAATTAATTCTCGAGCAGCCCTTTAGGCGGGCAAGCATCAGTATCCTCATTTTACAGGCTAGGCTCCTCAGAAAGACGTTCAATCTCTCCCAGAGTTAGAGGCATGATGTGAATATCCACTGCTGTATGTGCTGTAGTTTCTCAGGACCTTTCAAAAGCAGCTTACTTCTGAGCATCTACAAACAGGCTTAGATGCCTAGCATTAGTTTTCTAGATTAGAAAACTGCATCTTTACACACCAGCCCAAAGGAACCATTGACAAAATGTAAAGTAGCTTTTTCCTCTACTCCAACTTTGATGTTTGTTTGCTTTTAAACAAGCACCCCCCAATCTTGTGCTAGCGGCTTCTTCAAAGGTTTTCAACAACGTCTGCCTGTCTTGCAGTCTGAGTAAGGCCCTCCCAGCTGAATATGCACTGAGCAGATGAGGGAGATGGACCCAGCCTGCAGGTCCATGGGCCGTGATGCTTTCCCAGGCTTACATGGCTCAAATCATTGCCATCCTCCATGGCCTGGCCATTACCCGTTTCAGTGCAGACCTCCTGCAACCTCGTCATGCAGCTGTGAGTTGGCATGGCAGCTCCTGAAAGCTTAAGTGTGTCACTCCCCAGTCATCCGGCACTGAGAATAGTCTGGGGTAGCATTTCACCTGATGGGGAGAAATGCCATAATGGAAGCAAGGAGACGTAATACCTGTGCAAAGCTTTCCAAACCTAATAGTGTTTTGCATTATCAAAGTACATACACCATTCAAGGTAACACACTAGTATGCAATTTAGATGTGTACACTCCAGATGTGAGTTTGGAATCATGAGATTTAAAGGAAGAGCATTTTTGAAAGAAATGGAGCTCTTGTACAAATACATATTTACTAAACACAGATAATTTCACTTTGAATTTTACTGGCTTAGTAAAAGGTGATACAGAGATAATGTGACAGATTTATGCATTACAGTAACACTGAATATATGAATGTGTGATTATGTGGACAGGAAGTGATAAGAAAATAAATGTAAAAAAGAAGAGAATTTGTTAAAATCAAACCCCAAAAAAGAACAATAACAGACAGGTAGCCTAACTGGGGAGAAAATCTTCCCTGACTTACCTCAGTTCAGAGGCATACATTAAGATTCAGGAGAGGTTTCAGGCCATCTGCTAATATAAAACAGGTTCACTGCCAAGGAACACCATCTTGGTACGAAACCAATCTGCCTTTTATTATCCTATAACTTGTATGAAGCTGGCTTAATTTCTCTTAGGCAACTAAATACGGTATTATTAAATTATCTTAATACAAGCATGGTAAACAAATATCCATACTGCTAATATGAAGTTATTTTACTCTCTGTAAGGTAATGAATATATTTATTCACTGATTTGGAACTCAGCTGGCTTTCTGACTTCTGCTATAGAAAGCTCCAGGCCACTTCTTTTGAATCTTTTTACCTCTAATGTTTTCTAGAAATCTTTATTTTCTATTAGTGTAACTAAACAGAACAGATGAAGCCTCCAGTTATTACTTGTCTCTGCTAATATCTTTCATGTATTGTTACATTTTTCTGGATATTAATGTTCCCGGTATTATCTTTTGCTAAGTAATACATACAGGACTACAGAAAGACTTAAGATTAAATTATAGGACTGCATTTAGCACAGTTTTTTCTGTGCTATTCTTCAGCATTACTTGGGATTTAGGTCAGTCATCTAAGGATTCATCTCATAACTAGCAGATAGGTTTTCTTTGAATCAAGTTTCACAGGTCTCTTCTTTCCACATCTGTAAAGTGGTTCATGAGAGGCTCTTTCATTTATAAGCTCCTGGCATGCTCAGATAAGTTTTTTACATGGCTCTACACAGTATCAAAGTCCATTATTTACTTACCAACTGTAATCCTTCCTCTGGCCTCCCCGCAGTGGAAAAGAGCCGAAGCACCAGCCTTTCTGGGACTCAGCCGAGCCCTGGCCAAGGCATGGCTTCATGCAAAAGAGCTTTTCATAAAAACCAAAATCCCCTCATTTGCAAGCCCAGTGCCAGTGGCAAAAATTTCTCTTACCCTCACAACCTCAATACAGGGGGAGGAAATACTAAAAAGCCGAGGGAATTGCATACTTAAAAGCAGAATAGCTGTTTAACACAGTAGTAGAGTTCTTGGTATCAACCATGGTTCAAAAGAATTCAGAAGCGGATGCCCTAGATCTTTGTGTTCTGTTTTTACATATATACATAAATATACTTACTTGTACAGTCAAAACATGCAAACTCCATATATGCCATAGTCACACCACACATGGCTGCGGATGTGCGTATACAGTAGTCATTCTCAGTAAGGGGAGCTATATTGCTTCACCAGAAGGTGTTTAGAGAGAACTTTGAACACTGCAGCAGTGAAGCCATTCCAGCAGTACAAATCTGGGGAAGATGAACCTCTCTTAACTTAAATGAACTCCATGTAGGTTGAAAAACCTCTTTTCCGCACTGCCAAATCTTTGAAGTGTAAATTTGCACGTTGTGAGGGAATGATTGAAGTGTGAAAACCACCTGCTCTATAAAGGATACCCACCTGCACTGATCAGTATGACTATATAATAATACATGCTATTGCTGTATGCTGGTGTTTCTTTACACTGTGCATTTCTCCAGCCGTGATATCAGAATACAGCTAATGCCATAGCAGTATGGAGTTGTCTATCAAATGCAATGTCACAAGGCCACCCTGACAATGTGAAGGGCCACAGAACTGAGCCAGCCAGCTTTGCTGTTGCACTGACACAGGGAAGGAGGATAAAAAACTTCATAATCTGGGGATTAAAAGTCTTGCAATGAGCAGAGATCGGATGTCTGAGTGGTGCTGTCTGGGTTGCATGAGCATGGCAAAATTCACAGGGAACTTAATGGGAAATAGAAGTTGACCCAGGTATAAAGTTTCCTCTAATTTTACCTTAAGGGAGAGAAACCCTCT
Organism: Nestor notabilis; assembly: GCF_000696875.1. Lineage (NCBI taxonomy): Eukaryota > Metazoa > Chordata > Aves > Psittaciformes > Psittacidae > Nestor > Nestor notabilis. The sequence continues at coordinate 102,776 of NW_009944080.1, forward strand.
TGTTATGGTTTTGCAAAACTCCTTGCAGTAGAGTTGGGCACCTGAAAGCCTTTTGGCCAAGGGACCAGCTACCTTCCTATTCCCGCCTCCATAAGTCAGTTTAAGGAGTCCCTTTCCAAAGTATCAAGACTGTATTTGAGACCTAGGGTTACAGTTCCCACAGACATGCAAGTGCAGCATTGTGACTGGCATTTGTCTCAGTCTTTATTGGCTATTCTCCGTTGCAGTCACAAGCCAGATTTCAGAAAAGTTTAATCAAGATGAAAGGATGGTGGCAAGTTGCTGAGTTTGTACAATGCCTGAGCAGACAGTAAAATAACACTTGTGTAACTACCACAAGTGCTTAACAGTACCTTTACCCGTTTTTTTTCTGCAGGGAGAAAATAACCCTTTATTATTTCTTTTTCTTTTTTTCTCTTCTTTTTTGACTGTACCCTCATGCTTCAACTGCTACCACAAAACAATTGCTGTGTAGATATCAAATGGAAGGCATACTATGATGGCTGTTCAGAGAGTTTGACAATGTGATTGGTTGAATGTCCTATAATTTGTGAATTGTGAATGTCCTATAAATATTTTAAGACTCCTGCTTCAGCTACAGCCTCACTGAAATCCATACTGAGGCTTCATTTTCCCGACAGCTGCCTTCAGAGTTGCAGTTCTGTCAGGTCTTGCTGTTGCAAAACTTAATCAAGAAAACCAGGTTATTGCTGTTTTGACCCTACTCTCAAAGCATTTGGTTTAAGCTTGTATGGCAATCACTAACTTCCTGCACAGTCTTGTAGGCTCAGACCGTTTTCCCAGACCAATGGGCTGTAGGTCCCTTTGCAAATCTTTACAATATTGTCAGGGATTTTATTACATCAAACATTTACTCTGAGGCTGCAGGGGGAGCTACCTGGAGTTTACAGCCGTCTGATAAATACTGTGCCTCTTCTGCCCACCTCTTTCTCTTGGGATATGTTATGTGCAGTGTCCTCCATGCCCAAACCTGAGGCTCCATGAGAAATGGGGGAGAAGGACAGTACCCTGGACAAGACATGACTGGAGATCCAGGCCCAGTTCTTTCCTTATTCTCAGATGCTTTGACAAGTATTTCCTGTACCTTGCAAATTGATTATCGCTATTAAAAAAAAAAAAAAAAAAGGTTATAATAACATCATTTCCACACTACACAAGTGTGCTAGGAAGATAATATCCATGGAGGAGAGAGAAGTGTTCAGACACAGCAGTGATTAGGATTGGATTTGTGCATAGATCAATGACAGTGAAACATCCTTGAATAATCTGTGCCTCAAAGCAAAATTTGACTTGCCTAATGATCTCATTTTGTCTTGTTGGGTGACTAAAATGTTATGATAATCTCAAGGGATCCTGTAATTCCTCTGCCAAATGACTATGTGCAGAAGGGCTACTTTTTCTACACAAACATGAAGGAAATTAGAGTTTCAGGGCTCAGTGTCTGGAGGAATTTCCGTAGCAGTTTGGGGTACAAAAGGAATACAGAAACTGCCCAAAAGTCATTTCCATGAGGGTCACTGACAGAGAGGTGTAAATTAACCCTAACCTATCTGTGCCAAGTCAATAGTAGCAGGACTAACAGAAGGAAGCACAGCTTTTAAAAAGATATACACTCTAGGATTCAGTGTAGTTTTCTGATAGGCTTACCTATGACATTCATATCTACCCATCCTTACCAATTATCTATAATTACTCACTAGACTGCCCAAAGATTTAAAAATATGTGTTACTATTAACTGATATCCTGTAATAGTATGTGGCTTTATTTTTTGCAGACCTAGAGTTTTCCACCATCTTCCAAATCCTGCACTTTAACAAAAAACCCTAAACCCTTGGCTATTTCACTAAAATATTTGAGAGAGTCACTTTACTTGTGTCTTGTTTTCTGCACTCTCTAGTAAGTATCAAGAAATTACTCTGCAGTTATATAATTTATGAAATTGATCTGCTACCTAAAAGTCTGATTCACTGACAAACAAAAAGTAAAGGCAAGCGAAATGTCTTCTGTAAAGGTTAAGTGCATATTTTATTTGCAACAGAGGATCACAGATCTTCCCAGCAAAGTTTTGTGCACCTAAGCAACCTTGTGAAAACAAATTTCCTTTATTTAAAAGCCTTAGTTTTGTAGTTAGTGAATTTTCTGAATCCTGACTGCTGTGGATTATCTCTGGGCTAGATTCTCCAGTGCCTGCTAACATGATTGTGTTCATCATCCATCACATTGTTCTGTAACTCTCATCTGTCTTCCCAATGAGGCTGCCTGTTTCCACAGAACTTCTGGGACCTTTTATATATTTGTTGAACTTTTTTGCCAAATTTTGTTGAGTAGCCACCAGTCCCAAAATAAGCAGCGCAGGCACACATACAACATAGTCACACCAGATTTGTTTACTTAGACAACTAGGTTTAAAAAAATCAGATTAAAAATAAGCAGCGAGTGAAGAGTTTGGTGAATCCAATTTCCAGTGGTTTTGAGGACATGATGATTCTTTGCAGGGTCTCAGCAGAGTTGACACCCACAGCCAGAACAAAAGCAGTGAGGTGGGATTTAGGTATCAGCTCATAAACTGATCAGGATCCTCTGTGGCAGATTCTCTGCAGAGAGCGGGAGATAATGGCAAAGGAAAATGTAGAGCAAAACTTGTCTGACTGCAATGTGAGGTAAAGTTGGAGATGGCACAAAGTACTTGTTTCTTGCTCTCTGCCTTCTGTTTTCTGGGGGTCACATGAAGAAAGGACATGCAAAGCTCTTCTTTCCTGTACTTAGTTTTTCATGCTTTGCTGGTAACAAAGCTACTTCCTTGAATTATGAATCTGCTGCCTCTGAGGGCAGATGAGGCAGCATCAGTTCGTGTTTTGCTACATGAAGTAAAGCACAGCAAAATTACATCATTAAAAGAACCCAGACTTGACTGTTGCTTATAGCAAATCTTGCTCAAATATTTAGTGTGAAAATCATTTGCGTGAACTTCTGTATGTGGTGTCTCAGTCTTGCGGTTTGTTACATCTGATCTAGGGCACAAATACCCCTCCCAAAAGACCACAGGCTGGAAGAGGAGGCATAAGTCTCTCAGCTTTGCAGTCAAAAGAAAGTATACTCCATATCATGTTCTCCATATTCAGCTAAATAGAGATCTGGATCCTGTTTTGAGCAGCCTTCAAACTGTGAGCCAACCTGTAAACCAATGTCACTAAATTAAGCAGCACACAACATTTTCTAGAGCAAGATGAAGTGATGTTTAAGAACCCTGCCAGTTAATGGGTGATTAACGTATGCCTTTGCTCATTACTCTGTCAAGAAACTTGCTCTCAGTCAAATGACAAGCAATGAGAAATGCTTTAATTGTTCCTAAATTATTTTGCAGTAATTAGTCAGCTGCAATCCTTAGGAACAGAATAAGCTGAGGATAATGGCAATATTTCCTGAAGGAAGTGATTACTTAAAGGCATGTTAATGCTTTGCAGTCCTGTATGTGTCTGGGAGGTTGTATGCCTATACCAGAGTCCTCAGTCTTTGCTGTATGATGAGTACTTACCAGCTGAGCATAAATGCCAAAATTCTGCCCATTTTTACATCTTGGGTCATGCTTCACGCTTTCTCCAGGAGTTAATAACTACAAAAAGCATAAGGGAACTTAATATATACTTAAGGCTGTGTGACCTTCATTGTAATCATGTAACCTCAGTTGTCCACCCTCTTGCCCTCCATTTACATTGTCGACTTGATATGTCTGTCATTACTCAGTTGTTAACTGTTGCAGCACAGCTTTTGCTTGAAGGTTTCTTGGCAAAATTTGAAAGCCACAGAAACAACACTGTGAATCGTGACTGCTGTATCTATCTGATCTAATGCAGGGGTGGGTTTCAGTGTGGAAGCAAAAACCACCTCTAAAAATGAATGTGTACAGCTAATTCTGTGAGTGCTTGGAACTTTTTGTGTTTGTTTGTGTATTTGCAAACTTGTACACATAGTTTGATGTCATTTCATGAATGATAATAAATGAAAAATAGATAAAGACTCAACGAATCACAGCACTCCATAACTTCCTTGATAACTTTTATATTTCTGGGCATGAAACATAAGATTTCTTCTGTAATCATAATTTTGGGATACTCCCCAAATCTTCCATCTTAATCTAATAACTGTGTGTTTACTTTATCTAATGATAAATACTATGTGAGTCCAAAGTAATTTTTTTTTCTTTGTTTTTCCTGAGTACAGTTACCAATAAACCAGTGTCTATTCTGGACAGGTAATTGGACAGCTGGCACTAGTCCTGTCAATGAGCACAAAGTGTACCACACAAGGTAGCCCAGCAGCTTTTCTTCCGTAGTTATAATTTGCACAGTGCATCCTGCTTTTTCGCCTCTGCCTAAATCAAGCAGCTGTACAGCAATTACTGTCAGCATAAACTGAGCGAGCTTGCAAATTGTCTTCAAAGTCATCCAAGAAAGCAACTTTATCCTTCAAAGTAACCGAAATACTATGTTGATATTATATACAATTATTCAGATAATTTATAAGTTCTCTTCGGGACAAGTTAAGTGCACTTTGTGTTTTATCTGAATGACTCCTAATGCATGGTAATTTGAATTATTCATAAGTTGTCTTTTGGTTCTAGCAGTCTTCATATAGCTTTTGTTTGCTAATGCATTTGATTGATAGGCTATTTTGTGCACTAACACATTATATAGGTAATGCTGCCAGTAAACTAAATGCTAAATTATATATTCTGTAGCTCTGCATTAAGACCTAGTACAGCATGCTTCATTTTAACTCTGTTCTACTTCACAAATCTAAAGATAATCGATACTGTGAATCTATCATTTAACTCATCGAAAATACACTGCTACTGAACTATTACTGCACGTGTTGATGTAGAACTGGCATTGTTGGCCAATTTGTTAAAGCAGTGAAAACCCAAATATCTGATCTCAAAGCTTCAGTGTAATAACCAGAGTTCATTTGGGGCTTCTTAAATTTGTAAGATGAACAAACAGAATTTATAGTTATCATCCAAATAAAATAACAGATAATAATCTTGAGTGCTTGTTTGTGAATGTTGATCTCTAGCTAAACTGATGACCTAACTCACCCTTTCACAAAAAAAAAAAAGGAAGGAGAGAACGACTTCCTTAATTTTTCACCCAAGAGATACAAATATTTACAAATATTTGTTGCTTCTTTCCACAAGATTTCTTGTGGAAGAAAATGTTCCCAAGGCAACGTCCATGAAAGTTTTCCACTGCAAAATCGCAAATCTTTCCAGGAAACATACTTAATTTGGTCAGTATGGTGCCTTGAAGCTGCTAAGTGGATTAGAGTGCTGTTTTACTAGAGTCTGTTATGAATACAAAAGGTGATTCCTGCTGGGAAGAGCCTTCCCATTGCTTTCCTGACATATTGTTCACAGTACGAATGAGCCAAAGTGATGTAGGGAGGACTCTATAAATACAGAGTCCTACGTGATGGGAAGGTGGCAGCTGGCTCCAGCTACCTCCTGCCCAATCCTCTGAGGTAGCAGCTCCCTCATACCTTTTCCCAGTCAAGCATTACTATGGTAATAATTACGAAGCAGCTTTAATACAATATGGAGTTTTGGGAGTTTATCATCAATTAGTATCTGAGTTCGCAGTATTGACTCATGCTCTGGGGTACTTTGCACTGCTGGACCTCCTCAGAGACATCAGCACCATTGTTGTTAGGCAGGGAAAAGCTGTTTGCTTTAGGTTGTTCATGCTGTCTTGGAAACAATTGCTGACAAGTTAGAATTGTTCATGATAATTTTTCATGAGTACAGTCTTCTTAGTAGACTTCTACAGTCTCTCAAAGTCTTTATTAAGATTTGTATCTCCTCTCTACTGGCCATCTTGATGTAGGATTGTTCTCTAACTCTGGGTTGCACAGCTGAATTATGTTTATCTTTCCCCTTAAAGGTCAGCATTCAAAGGAACTGTTGGCTTAAACCCTACTGCAGCCTTCTTATAGACTTGGCAGTGCTAACTCTGCCCCAGGTATATAAAGTGGACCCTTGTGGTTTTGAGCACCTTGGGACGGCAGCATCATTCATCTCAGTGAAAGTTCCCATTATCAAAGTGTGGTTGATGTGGCAGATGCATATCACTCAAGTAGGCTGAGGAGATTTTTCACCAGAAATGGATATTTCATCACAGACAGCAGAAGAAACAGTAACCCTAGAAGGCAATTACCAGGCACAAAAATACCTAAATTAACAGGTATAGGAGGAGGAACCATCTTCTAAATCAATGAGAATACCCTTTATGTGGAATTTATAATTGCAACTCTAACCTAGAGTCTCAGGCATTTCCATAGATGTTTGGATCCTTCTCTACCATATATAAGACACATTTCCTCACAGCCACCTGGGCACCTTTTAGTACTATCATTTTATGCTATATTTATTCCATTGTTGAGACAAACTGAAGTAGATGGATGTCCTGATGCATACGTAGTAACTAAATTGCAGGGGAAAACAGTCACCATTTGCAATTTTGCATGGATTGTGTTCATCTTAAGCCTGGCACCAAATCCATGTTCCAAGCCCCAAAAAAAAATTGCAAGAGAGAATTTCTACCTTTGAAAAAGTTAGAAAAATGGTGTTTTGTTTTAAGATTGTTCCATTTTTATCTCAGAATTTCAGAGCTTTTCTGAATTTCTAGGAGAAAAATTGGTTAAAAGTAATCAGAGTATAGTTATTAAACTCTCTTGAGTTAAGAGGGTGGATGGATGAGCAACTTTGGAGTGGATCCAGATCTTCATAAACTTTTTGAACTAGGATATAAGCACTTATTAAAACATATAATTATTCAATTAATAATGATAATCCTTAATATAACAGGAACCTTGTTTCTATATTACTTAATCTTTATGCTTATTAGTTTACAAATAATTTCCAAGCACAGAAGAATATACTAATAAGAATTACTGCTTAAACACCATCTTAGGAACCTGTTTCTCCATTGCCCTGTGACTCGGGTGGTCTTTTCACACTTGCAAAGATGTAGGATGAAATGCTGCTAGATGAGAATTCACCATTCACATCACTTGCAGTATGATGTTACCTCACACTTTGTTCATGGAAATGAGGTTATATGACAAGAACTGCAGGCTTATATGCTGCACAGCTTCCTTGGGTTGAGAAGTGTGGAGATACTAAGATACTTCAGAAGACTTGCAGGAGAGAATGTAATTCAGTACCAGAGATGTAGAATATAACCACAGTGTCAGTCTTAATGAAAATTTAACGTGTTCCTAATGGAGAAGGGTCAGTACAGTGTCTCATTGAGAAGCTATGCCCCTCCTGTTCCCTTTTGGTCATGCTAGAGCATATTACAGCTCCGAATGTAACAACAGAAGTACAAAGCTCATTAAGCTCGTCTTGAAGTGTTAGGATGTCAGCGTATCTAGACCTACTGCAAAAGCACAAGTTTGACAAAAAATTTCATTTACCCAGTCACACTCTGTTAGGTGCCATCTTCTCATGGAAGCAACTGCTGTGGACTAGTCCAAATCACATAATAGGTTTGAAAAGTCATTTTTCATGGAACAGGACATAAAATGAAGCGTTGAACACTTCTGGAGATTTTTCTGGGTTAGATTTTGTTTGGCTTGACTCTTGATTAAATAGGCTCACCCAAAAGAAGAGTCTTTGTAGAATCAATTGAAACCATTCACTTTTAGAAGGAAAATTTCAGGTAGGTCAATGAGAATGTGGAATGAGAGCAGAAGGACAAATGATGGAGAGAGCTGTGGCTGTCTGAAAAGTCAGGTCCAGTAAGCAATATGTGTCAAGGAAAGCAATTTCCTAGATGTTCCTGTCACTCCCTAAAGTAAGGGAACTGTGTGCTTCTCTCCTTGAATTCATCAGCAGAAGCTACTTACTGTCTCTTTTCGTGTACCATACACTTACCCACTTTGAAACCAATGTGGATTTATTTTGGTTGGTTGGTGGGGGTTTTTTTGTTTGTTTTGTTTTGCTTTTAATTTGCTGCTTCTTTGTTTTTTGCTTTCCTTGTTGGGAAAATAATTTACAGAAGCCAAGAGTTTCAGAGAGTGGATTTCAACTCTCCGATTTATTTTAAACATAAAACTTTTTCAAAATGAGCAAATCCAATACCTTCAGAAGTTCTTTTCTGTCAAGATGTAAATTGGAGAATCTCTCAAATGTAGTGCATAGAATAATTATTAAGGAGATTAAGCTAATTTGTACAAGTGGTTCTAGAATCACCTAATTTAATATAAACATGAAGTAAGTGTGAGTATTGTTCATCTTGAGGAGAAGACAGAATATTAGTGAGGCAATCATAAGATTTGATCTCCAAAAATAATTTGATTAGTTTTTATTTTAGCAGGGTAATTAGAAAAAAATATTCACGTCATACTGATTTAATTTCCTAAAGTCCATATAAGGATGTAAAAATTATTAATAAAATGTCTATGTGGAATACTGATTTAGGTATATCTTCTTACGTTCCCTACTTAAATTTTGTGTTCGTCATTATTCTCCACATATTGCAGTGCTTTACAGCTGAAATTTCTGAGACATATACTTCCCACTGACATTAATGGGAACGGTACATCAAAATCCACTAGGTGGCTTTGAAAATTTCAGATATATTTTCAGTGTACTGTGGAAATACTGCTGAATTTATCCTCGCACCACCCCTTAGAGACAGGTAAATATCCTTTAAATGTATTTTATTGAAGTTGAACTGTGCAGAACAGAGACACGAGAGACATAATGGGTCTAATCCTATTGACTTGATCTGGTATTGAACGCATAATCATGAGCCAAAACCATTAATCATTTATCAGCAAAACTAGTCTGATACCATATTTGCCTAATACTATTTAAAAAGATGAACTAGAGAAAAATCTGTGGCACTCTGCTCTCTTTTTTTTTTTTTAAGTGGAGGATGGGGAGTGCATTTTCATATGTTTTGAAGTGAAAACCAAAATATGTATTTATAGTTGGCACTGTAAATCCTTCATGGAAGACAGCTCTTGAAGCTCTTGAGCTCCATATTCCCTTCTTGACAGAATTACATATTGTTTTCTGTCTTGGACTCAAGAGCACCTCTAGTCATGTCACAAAATAAATTGCCTGGTTACTGTGGGTAGTCTGGTAAACACATAAAGTGGCCAATCTTCCATCAGTCAAACCAGATTTTTTTTTTATTGCAGTCATTTGGTACTAAAATTAGCATTTGTTGCAAAAAGGAGAAACCTGTTAAGAACATTTCCATTGTGTTGAAAAAAGTTTCACATCAAAACAGTGTTGACCAGCTGACTCCTTATCTGACATGTGGGTAGTGTGTCCAGTTTTGGGATCCCTGGATAAAGGAAGACATTAGTAAACTGGAGTGAGTCTAGAGGCAGCCACCAAGATGGTCAAGGTCTGAGGAAGGGGCTGTGTGAGGAGACACTGAGGAAGGTGGCTTTGTGCAGCCTGGGTAAGAGCCAGACTCAACACCTCTTAGAGATGCACAGGTAAAAGGATGACAGGGAAGGGACACAGGTTACAGCAGTAGAAATTAATGAGTTGCTGTAGGATTTCATTTAAATCATTGTGCAATAGGTCTTCTCATGAGAAATAACATTGTAAGGAGGCCTCAATTAAAAGTGTTGGATAAACGTGTTATAAATCGTGGGTTTGTTTTTTATTATGACAAGAAATTACAGGCTTCAGTAATGCATGATTGACATTAGACATTAGGAAATAGTGGTAATGTTAAGCAAAAAGAGTATAGGATCAGAGTTCAGTAGTGCATGATCCCTATTAGTGGAGGTGTTTCAGGACATCCTGGATGAACATTTTTCAGGAATGGCCTATGGGGAGTTTAGTTAGGGCTTTGGAAGCACAGGTAGAAAACAACCTCTTGTAGGCTCTTCTACATGTGTTTTCTATGATTTTTCTGTAGAAGTCTAGGGAAAAACTTGGGGTCAGTGCCCTGGTTCAGCTCCAGTCTTCTTGTGTGACCTTGGGTGCATCAGTTAATTTGAGCTGCGTTTCAACTCTCCATCTCCAAAATGGAGATTATTATTAGTGTTTAGCATGAGAGGTGAAGTGAAGGTATAATCCATTAATGCTTCTAAAGTGCTGGCATATTACATTAATGATAAAGAAATGTGGTGGCCCTGTAGATTTTATAATCTAAAAAGATCAGACAAAGAATGTGAAAGGAAACATCAATATCCTTGCTTTACAGATACACAACAGAACCTCAAGGAGAAGTGATTTGTCAAATATGGTAAAGCAGGACTGAGACAAAACATCCAGATTTGCCATGTATTCCTTAAAGACAAGACTCTGCTTCCTCTCTTAGCATAAGCAATCATAAATACTCCAAGTTATTTCTTTTCTTTAAGCTCTTTGTCAGTGTTTCCTCACAGGAGTAAATATTCCTGTCAAAAAGAGTACAACATGAAACCATTCAATGTGACTTTATTTTCAGATGGTAACAAATATTTCAAAATTAACAGGACTAACCCACTGGCTTAGCACATCCTCCCACTTTCTGCCCAGTCACAACCTTGCTCACACTGACGTCTTTCTCAAAGGTTGACTTGCTTTACACTGTGCAGGCACTACTATAATAATCCCTATGTCATTCATTTTTTATGGCTTCCTGCTTTTGCCTGGCATCCATTTGTGCTTCTTGACTTCAAGATCTTTGGACCAGAAATTCTGCCAGTTGGTTTGATCCAACACTCACTCGTGCTCAGAGTAGTTGTCCTCCAGACTGCCATGAGCACTGGTTCAGTACTGCTCTTTTTGCCTAAGTAAAGATGATCTCCACAGCTTTGCTGGGTTTTGTAGAATTTACTGAGGCCTGAAGGAAAACACATTAAATAATTTATTTAAAATATATAATTAATCCAAGAAAACACATAGAAGAACTGGGGAGTACTTCGCCTTCGGGTGGGAACTGTTTTCTCTATATCAAGTGAAGGCACATACAACTGGTGACTCATAGGATTATTGTGCTGTTGGAACAGCCTGCCTGATGCATGGTGTCACGGCAGGACACCATCTCCTAGCAACTACCCGGAGTTGCTGTCTTTACATTTAACCCTTCCAAATTTCTGTGCACACCAGGATGCCACCAAGATGTGTTTGCACAGCAGCAACTGCTGCAGTTTAGTCAATACTTCTCTTCCATTGTTCTTTGAATAACACAAGGCATGCCAGAGGGCTCCAGCAAATTGACTCAGCTAAATGGGATCGATCAATTTGTGATGCCAATGTGATGGTATGAAACTTGTTCCTTTTCTTTTATCTTTCTGTTTCTTTTCCCAGTGCTTTTAGAAGTGGGATTGTTTCCCATGTGTCCAATAACTCCCAATACCATGTGTCCAATAACTCCCATGTTTTCACTGAAGTCTACCTGAAAGCATGGTTCTCTGCAAAGCATGGTTTCTCTGCAAAGCTCTGAGTTCATGTTATCCAAAATGAGTATTTTAATATGACCAGCTGGTTTAAATAAATCATGGGAAGATCCAGCATCAATCTGAACTTTAAGATTTTCAGTTTGTTATAGACTGGTAGATAGACGACGCATCTCCATGGTGTATCAGCACCTCTCCTGTTACCAGTTCCTACCACGTGATACATGTGCAATGTGACAGCAGGACAGAGGTTCCCATGCAGAGAGGAAAATTGGTAATGAAACTTTCGTGTATCAGCTCCTCTCCTGTTACCAGTTCCTACCACATGTGATACATGTGCAATGTGACAGCAGGACAGAGGTTCCCATGCAGAGAGGAAAATTGGTAATGAAACTTTCTGCAAAGGCTTTCATTACACTTCTCTAAAAAAACAGGATATAGGTAGATTTTAAGTAACTCATTCAATTTCAGCAAGCTAAATAAAGGAAATAATGGTGTCATTGATTTAGAGGTACAGAAGAGTTAACAAGGCAAAAGAAGGTACTTACCAGTTGCATAATGGTAAAGGGATGGCCTGTGCCCATGTCACTGTGTTTAAGTAAACTGACTTTGGTCTCTGATCATGGCAGAAATTACCTTGGCTTTTGTTTAAATTTTCTTGTATGTCTGTGCATTTGCGTTCAAGAGCACTTATCTGAATGAAAAGAAAACTCTTCATATTCTGCCTTGGATCTGATTTTTGAATCATTTAGTCATTGATTTAAGTGGCATAAGGGAAGTTGGCTCAGTCCAATTGCTGTTGTACCAGTTGGGTGTATGAACTGACAACTTTATCCCTGTGCTTTAGCCTTAGGAGTTCATATGCCTTTTGTCTGTTGTATCTCAAACCGTACATGACATTTAGAACTTTTTGTACCCAAAGCCAGCGGGAGCTGAGCAACTGGAACTTGCTGATCACATGCAACTTGGAGAATTAAATTGAAATTTGAAAATTAAGATCAAATGGATTCCTTACTTTTCATGGTGTTTCTCTGTTCCCAGATCAAGTTGTGAAATGTCTGAGAGGGGTAGCAAGTATGCAGAGACAGGGTGCACACACTGCCTTGTCTTCCAAACATAACCTTGTAAAGATCCTGCAATCAAAGTACAAATACAGGCTGGGTGGAAAATGGATTGAGAGCAGCCCTGAGAAGAAGGCCTTGGCGTGTTGATAGATGAGAAGCTCAACATGACCTGGCAATAGGCACTTGCAGCCCAGAAAGCCAACCACATCCTGGGCTGCATCAAAAGAAGCGTGACCAGTAGGTCAAGGGAGGAGATTCTCCCCTTCTTCTTTTGTGAGACCCCACCTGCAGTCCTGCATTCAGCTCTGGGGCTGTGACATAAAAGGACACGGACCTGATGAAGAGAGCCCAGAGGAGGGCCATGAAGATGATCAGAAGGCTGGAGCAGCTCTGCTATGAAGACAGGCTGAGAGCGCTGGGCTTGTTCAGTCTGAAGAAGAGAAGGCTCTGGGAAGATGTTGTAGTAGCCTTTCAGTACCTAAAGGGGCTTGCAAAGAAAGATGGAGAGGGACTTTTTACAGGGCAGGTAAGAATAGGACAAGGGGGAATGGCTTTACATTGAAAGAGGGTAGATTTAGATTAGATGTGAGGAAGAAATTCTTCTCTGTGAAGGTGGTGAGACCTGGGCACAGGTTGCCCAGAGAAGCTGTGGCTGCCCTATCTCTGGCAGTGTTCAAGGCCAGGTTGGGTGGGGTTTTGAGCAACTTGGTCTCATGGAAGGTGTCCTTGTCCGTGAGAGGGGGGTTGGAACAAGATGAGCTTTAAGGTCCCTTCCAGCTCAAAATATTCTATGATTCTATGAAAGGTCCTTCATTTTCCGTTACTTACCAGCACTAAAATCCCTATTGAAAATCACTTTGGGAGTAGCTGTCATTAATTTATTTTTATGAATCACTTCATTGCAAGAGCACCACTGCTGAACAGCAGTACTTTGCTGTAGTGCAATCTATGTTCATTAAAGGAAAAAGTTTCAGACTTTGCACAAGTTTGTGTAATATTGCAAATCTTTCAACATCTATTAAAGCTGAAGCTTGGTGCTTGAATGCTAATGGTACTGAAACTTAACACTGAGGTGATTTTACAAAGTTGCCTAAGGAGGTTTTCATAAACCTTTTGTACAATATCTCTGCTTCTTTGCCAGTGAAAATTAACCTCTACTTTCACAGAAACGAAACTTCACCTAACTCATTTAGAAATAGAAGAGGATCCATAATGAACAGTATCACATTAAGAAAATCTAATTAGAAACGGCTTCTCTTTTATTGCACTGATAATGGTAAGCTTTAAGAATGACATCATTAAAAAATCCAATAGCTTATAACTGAGTGAATTTTTTAAAAAGTGTTTAAACTATCAGATCAATAACTTCACACACCACATAATTAAATTGTACAGAAATTCCCAATAAACACTAATGTTAGAAACGTGGTACTCTATTTTAAAATAAATTATGTGTTATCTTGTGCTGCATGTACTTCTAAAAGTTGCCCTGATATTTCTGAGGAGTGAGAATCTCTCTTTAGACATTACACTGAGGACAAAGTCTTCTTTACTTAGTCTTACTTGTTTGTCTTCAGCTGGAATTGAGTGGAATAGTTTTCTGGGTCAATGCACCAACTTCTCCCTAGAAATATTATTTAGATTTGCATGGTTTTTATTAAGACTGGGACTTGAATAAATAGTAGAAATATTAAAAACTCTTCAGTTAACTTCTAATATTTTCTTTTCAAATTACTCTTTTAGTTTCTTCAGAAAGAAACGAAACTAAGAACTACTAACTTGAAACAAGCCCTAATTGTAAAATTTTAGCTGGAGTACCCTCTGTTTCACAGTCTCCAAACCAACTTCAGTTACTTTCAGTAACTTTCAGTTGCAAAAGTAAAACACCCACTAATGACTTTCAGCCACTGCATGATTTAATACTTGGTTAAATCCATCAAGGTTTGGATGCAGCTAAAATACAATGATTTGCTGCATACCTGTTGTATCCAATGGCCTAAGGTATAATTTACCAGTGGCAAAATTATTTTTTCTAAATGCACACATATAATCTCTACTCACACATTGTGTCCACCGAGGAAGCAGAATATCAAATGTGTAATCTTTTTGTAATGAGCCTGTTACTCTGCTTTCTAAGTAGAGTTCCACCAGCCATATCTGTGGGCAGTTTTGTTCAACTCTCATTAAAAAGTGTCTTAGTAAGATTAGCTGATGTTTGGCAATTTGCATGGCTAGATATATTTGTTTATAATAAAAGCAAGAGGTAATTAGTACACTTTATATGGAAAGCTTCAGCCATGAAAACAAAGAGGAAGAAGATAAAATTAGTTCTGTTTTCTTTACAAGCAGTCAAGTGTTGCAGGAGTTTCAAAAATTGTAGGAAAAAGATTCAAGGTTACACAACAAAAGAATTTCTCTAGCATGGAACTTGGAGATAAGAAACAATGTGCTCCACATAATACTTCTGAGATTTGAATTAAAACTGCCAGGGATATTGGCAGTGGAGATGAGCACTGTAATGCACTGTTCTGCAGAAGGAGTTCATCGCTGGTAACAGAATTTGAATTATGCTTTACTAGATTTCCTGCATATGTCAAAAATAAGTAATTGCCAATTATCCTGCTCAAAAGAGCTGGTGGGATACAATCATTTCACTTAAGCATAGGAGCAGAGGGCTAAGGAAAAAGCTCTGCAGAGGAGAAGCTTCAAGAAGTAGTAGCTGATAAATCGAGATAAATTCAACTAAAGTAAAGGCTAATTTTAACTTCATCCTAGCATGCAGATGTTCAACAGTACTCAATAATCTGCAGCAATGCATCAATTAAAGCAACGGGTTAATTCCAACAATACATTTGCTCTCTAAGGCAGTACTATTAATGTTATTGCTCAGGAAAGAGAGCCAGAGACTGTGGCTTTCTCAGAATAATTGTGGAAGACCAAGAATGAACCTGTGTCTCCTAAGCTCAATGCCCTATCTGCTGGGGCCTGCTTTCTCTAGACCAGACTTTCTGCAAAGTTTATTGAATCCATACGTAAGTCAGAATATACAATGTTTAGATCAGAGTCCAGAGCCAGAGCTCCAAATTTCTATTCTAGTTTCTTCTACTTCATTTTAGGCAGGTTACTTGTTAGCTTCCCGAGTGGCTGAAATGGAAATAATTATATGGAGTTTATAGTGGTGCTACGAGACATACTTGTTGTCTTAGATTGCTTTGAATCTTTGCAAGAAAGATGATAAAGAAATGTCAAGTGTTGAAGTATTGGAATCTTTTCAATGTTTGAAAAGGTATGCCTAGAAACTGTGCACACAGGAAAAAAAGAAAAGAACAAAAAGAAAGATCTAACCGTATCACAATTGTACAGGTTTTACCTATAAATATACTCACCTTATACAACGCTCAGTATGACTAAACTCCATCTGGTACAGGTAGAACTGAGTTCAACTCCAAATGTCAAGCAATTTGAGGTTTTGCATATTTTTGGGTTTCTGTATTTGTTTGCCCGATAAATGTGTTGGATTAAGAACAAATTGTGTAAATATATTTCTGTGAGTCAGGCTTGCTCACAGTTTAGAAGTGCTGAGAATTCTCTAAAATGTATCCCCCCTGGTCCTTGGTGCCTAAACATAAATTTTCAAGACTTGAGGATTGCAAATGGGCCCTATAATAATTGTGTGGGAGACAGCTAGAGAACTGCACAGGTGTGAAGCAAACAGCCAAACCTCCTGCATTAGCAAAGTGCATGCTCTCAGCTGCATCAAATAGGAGAAACTATCATTTAAACTTTCTCAACCCCAGTCTGCTGTGGGGATGATATAGTTAAATGATATATAATTAAATACTGTAACTAACACAGCTGTGTAGAGGACCAAGTAGGTCTGCCCCAGGTGATCCTCTTTGAGATTTCAGGATCCTGAGGTAGCTCTTTTCCTTCCTGAATGCAGAAGGACAGCTTTCAGCAGGTAATGCTGGTGCTTCCAGGCTTGCAACATACTGTAGTGGGACTTTGTGAAAATCTGTCAGGTTTCTCTTGCTTCTGGGATCTGCTCAGCATGGGGTGTTTTGGGGACTGAAGCTAGAGAACTAAAAGAGCTGAGAGGTGTTTATGCTGGAGTCTGAGCTGAGTATTTCATCTCAGTGGTTCCCCGGGTCTAGGCTTGGGTTTCTGCAGTGATGGACTGAAATTGCTTGCACAGCAAGTGGCAAACTTCACCCCTAAAGTTAAATGGGTCTTGGATTACCATTTAAATTGATCTGTGAGTTTTGGCCTAACCCCTTCAAACTGTTTGCCTGACCTGACAGATCTGGCAGGTAGAAACCAAGAGAGTGCAAGGATTGTTTTCTCAGAAATTTTAGAGAGGAGCTATGTAAGCATTTGTCTCTAAAAGAATCTTACTAGCTTCTTAGTTTGTCTGAATCCTAAATTTAGAGGAGAATTGAGGGGGGATACTGGTAAATTTAGATGTGTCTGAAACTCCAGCAAGATCGGAGATGGATGTGGTGATATCACCATCAACTTTGGGGTTTTATAGTGTAGAACATGGCTTGTGGTCTTCAGGGACATCCGGTGCCTGGACTCGTCACTGAGGTTGTGGGCTTTCCTTTGCCAACTCCAAACCCATGTCAGGTAAAATAACCTCATTTTCATTCCATAAGATCACCTCAACATCTGTCCTTTTGATAGAATTGTGCCCATCCTGAGAAAATTGAATGAGAAAAAGGTGATCTTTCATGAGAAAGAAAGAGTAAGATAAATAAAATATTTTTTCAGGGATTTTAGTATTTTATTCTTTTTTAACTGCCAGTAAATAACATGCACATAACCTCAGTCAGCTTTCCTCGAGGCTTCATAGCTCCTGAGATAGGCTGGCCTTTGTGAGAGAATCCATTCTCTTTCCCATCCATGGAAGACTGTGGCCTCAGTAGGATTCAGCTATGGAGTGAAAATCCAGCTGTGTTCACAGCACTGCCTTCCATGGGGAAACAGCTGCTGCATTTTAATGTCTGACTCAAGAGAAAAGTAGGTTAAGAGGTTTTGGTGTAGCCCCTGGAGCTTCATCCCTGACTGAGCAGGTAATAGCTCTCTAGGAAAGCACTCCAGTGGTGTGGTGTTTTCAGTCCTCCTCCCCTGCTTGTTGCCCTTCCATAGGAGTTGAGGAGGGTAAACCTTTGCAATTAACAGCTGATCCTGCCTTGAGGAGCTTGAGAAGATTTGATTTGCGTTTCAGGTATGGGGTGCCTTTCAAATAACTAGTCTGTAATCTTCACTTGACATCTCTCAATACTACGGAGCAGCTAATGTGCTGTAGGCAGGACCCTGTTTTGCTGTGAATCTGCTCTGTAATGTAGGCATGTTCTGTACAGGTTTGATACAGTGTGTGTGGGGGAAAAAGGTGCCTTAAAGGCAGTGATACCAGGCTGTATGAGATATCTCTGAAGTATAAGTGCCAGAAAAATTCATATCTGTGTTTATATTTGACCTAGTCACTCCAGACTCTTCATAGTCCTAGAAGAGGAAGTGTTACTTTAAGTGTGTGATTTCATACTCAGGTTCACTAGGGCTTCGTATGGAATATGCTGCCATATAGCTGTTGACCAGAAAGCTACTGATCATATGGAGAGTGCAGGTATGGATATCTTTCTTCAGTCAGATGGAGCCCATGCCCATCCCTAACCCTTAGGCTTTAGGACTCTTTGCTGTCATCCTGCAGTGTACCAGAATAAGTGCACATCCAGTATTCTGCTTGCTTTCTTAAAGCATGCTAGAAGTCTACTGCCCTCCAACCATGGATTATTCCTCAAATATCACCCTGAGGACAGTCTGTTTGGAAGGTCTTTTTTGGAAATCCACTGTTACTCTTCAGCTTTTTTGTTACATCTATTTTGAGAAAGTAACATGCTTAGTGGCTTGACCCCAGCTTCCCCTTCTCATCTTATTTGGCTCAGTTGCTTTGGCAAGTATTCAGTGGTTTGTAGGTTTGGTCATATCTACCTTTACTTTAATAAGCACTGAATTGCTTTTTACCATCCTTTTCTTTCTCATTCAGTGTCCCCTCTGTCCTCTCCTGTTCCTGAGGCAAGACTGGGTAATGTGTAGCTCCTTGCCCTTAATCACCCTCTAGCCTCCTTTTTAATAGACAGATGTTTTGGCTACCCCCTCCCACTTTGAAGCTGTGTTTCAAAAGGTCTGATGCTAAAATACACATTTATATTAGTCACTCACCTTCATTTCTTCTACGTTCTTGGAGTGATACCAACCAGCCTGAATGATTTATTGCATTTTAATTTATTGAACTGTTCTTTCACCTTTTTTCTCAATACATCTGCCTTTGCAAGTGCCTCAGCTTCATTACCTATAAAGTGTCACCTTGGGATGGATATTTCCCCTTCACCTTCTGAAGTGAAAGAAAAATGAAAAGAAATCCACTTAGTTTCTCTGCTCTCAGACTGAATCATTTACCTTCTCATTCTTTTTGATCACCACTTTTACACTGTAGTGTTGCTGCTAACAAACTTTCCTGTGGGCTTCCCACTTCTGGTAAATCAGGAACTGGGTTATTCCTCACCTTCGTGATCTTGATTCATTCATCGTCACCTCACTACCAACCCCTCTTCAGTAGGAAGTTTACAGTAGACCCAGGAAGTAAAACTGTGCATATGTGTGAATGGCTGTTACTTGCCTCTCTTTGCCTGAGTGTTTTTCTGGCCTGATCTGTGCATCCTGCTGGTATTGTGTTTGGAGAAAGGAGAGGAGTTTCTGGTAGTTTTTCTTGTTTAATTTTTGTGTACTTTCCTGGATTCTTACAAGTTGGGCTTTGTTAAACTGCACACAGATTTGGGGGCTTTTTTTGCAAGGCTGTCTGGGTAGGGGGTGGGGGAAAAGGGTTTCAAATAATTAGTTTGGCTTCCTTTGTTATTTAGAAACTCCCTAGAAGGGAGTTTCCTTTTTAGAAGGAAAAGGGGAAAATTTAAGAGAATAACAAAAAGTGTCCTAAACCAACATGGCACTAGATAAGGAACACCTTGCTGGAGTTCCTGGAGGACTTTTGAGTTAGTAAACAAAAGTAGTCATTGTGCATAGGAAGAAATGGCCCATCCCCTGAAGTCTGTGCCTTTAAACTTGAAAGAGAATTACCGACTACTGCAAGGCTCTCTCTCTTTCCTGGGTGGTAGGTGAAGGACTCTCATATTCCCCATCAGTCTGCTCTAGGGATGGTCTGTTTTCCCCTATTACCTAGACACAGGAAAGGATTATATAAAGAAAGAGCACTATTTCTGCTGCTTCAAGCAGAATCTAGCTTAAAGATTAATCTGTTTAAAATGTGACTCCTTTGACTTGTTGGCTCAGTCACCTCTAATTACAGAGTCAGTGCTTGTATAAGACTAGAATTTATGTAATTTCCTAATTTTCCCTTTTCTGATTTTATTTATTCTCATTCTACATTCTGTTGTTAATATTAAAATTCTCAGCTCACTCTTTCTTCTTTTTTTCAATTCAGCAAAAATGGATATTTATAGACATGGAGCAGTTCCTGATTTAAATTGACATCTAATTTGTTCCAAGATTTAGACATCAGGATTGACTACATTGTATTTAGTAGCACCAGGGTTAATGTTTTCTATCAGGCTTCTTGGATTAGTTCATGTTAGGCTATCCTTTCTTAGTCCTGCCTGACAACATCTAAAATGCTGTTATCTGATCCCTATATATACATAGTTCTGCTCCTTGTAAGAGTAATCATCTGACCTGATTCTTCCAAAGCACCTTTTGGCTTCCTTTCCCCAATTTACCAAAGCTCTTCTACCAGTTGCTCAGGTATGATTTAGTTTCATTACCAACAGCATGCTTTTTTATTTTTTTTTTTTTTTTGTCTGGGCTGTAAATTAAGCCTTCTTAATAGGCTCCTTCTTCAGAAAGTTCTCTGGTGTCTGTTTAAGGTAACCATTAACCACCATTCTTCCATCCTGTCATGTTCTTAATACATGGAGACAATGCAATTATGGGGGGGAGGGTGTGTTATTTTTGTTTTTATTCTTATTTTTATTTAGCTACATCTGTTTTAACCCTCTGTAAAGCACAACAGTTGGCAGTTTATCCTGCCACTGGAGCAACTAGAGTACAGCACTATGCTCTTCCAAAAGAGGTTTGCAGCACACGTTAAAACAGAGTTAGATTTATGTCTTTTTCATTAGACAGAAACAGTTCTTATTGACCAGCACCAATTAGTATTCTGTGTTATGTAGGAGAAGTTCACCTTTCTTTCATCATCTACCCCAGTTTTTGAACAGAGTTCCTGATTCTAACATAATATATTCAGCAGCTTCAATGTGGTCTTATTATGACTATATGCTTTATACTGAACTTCATACTTCATGATTGCAAGATTTTATTATTTGTTAAATTCTGCTGTATTAGAAGTGTCCTTTAGAATACAGTCTCCTAAAAAAACCTGCATTCATTAGTACTAATCACCTGTCCTTTACTAGTCCAGAGACTAAATTTCCTGTCTTACATGAAAAGACCACCTATTGCCAGCATTCACTGTCCAGTTTCCAAGCCTTAGAAACATCATCTCCATCTAGTTCCTCCTGCGAAGAACCCAGAAAAACCACTATCAACAGCCACCTCTGAACTTCTGTGTCATTACCCAAACCTGTCCTGTGCTATTGAAGGGACACTGAAACCCACTGAAACCCACAGAAACCCTTTTCTTAAAGAAAACAGCTTTTGAATAAGTGGACTGACTGTGGAGAAAAGCTTACAGTAGCTGCCACATGTCCTGTAGATAGTAAATTAAATTGTCCAGTTGTGTTGGCTTTGTCATCCAAAAGGCTCCTCTTTCTTTGGTCAAGATGCTCACCTTCCAACCATACATAGGCACCTGATGTGAGAGTTGTTCTTGTATTTTTTGTGTGATGTAATAGAAATCCATCATCAAGGTTGTGGCCTTGTCCTAATACAGAAGTTGTTTCATTTTACTGATAGGAGCATATATGCCTAATATAACACTCCTCATGTGGAAGCAGTGTGTGTAACCTGGGCCTGGTGCACAGCACTCAGGGGTGGTGTAACCACATCAGCAG
>NW_009944080.1:124384-156761 GCF_000696875.1 Nestor notabilis
AACCCCTTTTGTCAGCATAAGCACGTGGGGCTCTGCCCCACAGTAATAGCAATACAAATCAGGCAGTGCAGAGGGGGATACAAAGCAAGGGCTGTTGTATCTGGGATCCAACAGCAGGCAGGAAGAAATATCTTTACTTGCTAATGCAAACGTTGAAGTTTCTGCATTGAGTTTGCCCTGTTTTACTTTGAAAACTTGTCATTTAGAAGATTCTTGAAATACATAAATGTTTCTCAATAGGAAGATTTGATTTTCTCCCACTGGAAATGTCTTACTTTTCCAGACATTCTCATTATGAAAAAAAAATTAAAAAAAAAAAAAAAAAAACAAGCCAAGAAAAAAAGTATTTCTGAATCACCTGGATGCTCAGAATTCCTTGGAAATAAAAAGAACATAATTAACAGAACTTGCTTGAGAAAAGTTACCATTTTAAAAAGGGTATGAGAAAGGAAATGTCAGGTCTAGGTTTACATGAAAAATCTTCCGCAAGGCTGTGACTAATACAAAAAAATTCTGATTCAACGTCCCATACCTCCTCTTCTTCTGAGTATCTAAATGAGCAGATAAATAAATAACTGGAGCAAAGCCAATTGTTGTAAGTCTGAGAAATTCACAGGGGAGAATTAAACACTGGAGATGGGGATTAGGGAGGTAATTAAAACAAATTGGAAATCTTAATAGGTAGGAATAAAAATGTGGAACTTTCTATCAATGAGTAATCTCAGTTGCCAAAGTACTTGCAGATGGCTTTCAGCCTAGAGAATTTCAGCTGGGAGGATCTTCAGCAGTACAATGAGCTCTGTGAGTGCTGACCCAGAGTAAGTGTCTAAACTAATCTTCATTTAAAATATCTGAGGAATCAGGAAACAACTGACTCTTACTCGGCTTTTCTCAGGTGTGTTTTGCAAAAGGCTCCCAGCAGACTGAATGGAGCTGCTCACAAAGACATCAGTGATCTTCCTAACCTCATCTGTTCATGTACAGACTTTTATTAAAAATGAAAGTGCCATGGTGAAATTAATGGTGAAATGCAAAATACAGTTGGGAATAGAATGAAAACTCTTTTTTGACAGTCTTTAGACTGCTGCAAGCATCCCTCACTTCTCTGTTCCAAAAAAGAATATAATAGCCCTTTTTTAGTGTGTTCTTATATTTGAAAGAGGAACACATAAGTGTTTCCTACTTTTCTTTTGCCGTTTTTTAGTAACCTAAAATGCAAATTGGATGAGGACAATGTATAATGTCCTCGCTTATGATTTTTTTTCCTGCAGAGAAGATACGTTCAGTATTTTAATAGCACCATCTGTCACAGTAGCAAGTGCCAAGCTGCAATATTGATCTTGTCACTTTGGGGAATGGTATGATATTTAGGATTATAAATAACATTTTTCTTTGCCTGTTCCTGTGTTTAGTTTTTATATAGAAACCAAACACAAGAAACCACTCTTACCACCTAATAAGACAAGTATTTTCTCAAAATCTGCAGCAGAGGTATCACTAGGACCTGAAACAGTATTTTATTATTAGCTCTCACACCTTAGTAATGGTAACCCAGTTGGTCTATGCAATTTATATGGTTACAACTGTAGTCACAACTAAGCAAAGATAATGGCTTCTAGTGACCATAAATCATCATTGGGTGCTAGTTTTCACCCTTTATAAGAGAGATGATTATGCTGATGAGATTTTAAAAGAAGAGCGCTCGAGCTGAGGTTACAAAGAAAGCAAGTACTGCATTTTCAGCTATTTTATATATTGAACATCAGTCTTAGGGTTTTCAAAGGCTCTGTACCCTTTGTATCACCTCGGTTTTGTTTTAGATTTTCATTTAGTCTGCCTTGGAAAAGAAGAGATGCAGTATGTAGCTCATCTTTATCTCCAAACAGACTCTCTGGAGAGGCCAGAATGATAGGATGAGGTTGAGGTTATCATGAACCTGGAAAGGTTTCAGTGTGTTGAGCTGCTGGATTCAGAAAGAGATCTTTCCTGGCAGGTTGCTGGTGAGGAGGAGGCAGTAAAAACTTGTGAGGGTTTCCTTCTCCATTTGCATTTCTGGATATAGACGTATTTTTCAATGCAAAACTCTGATGCTCCTAGGTGGTTGAGGACAACGATGATGGACAGATGTAAGGGGTAATGAAATTTTCTGAGTGATAATGATATTTTCGATTTACAGGGTTGAATGCTTATGCCTGTAGTACTCTGAAGGATATGATTAACATTTGAATAATATGCCAGCATTTTTTCCTGCTCCATAAACTTTTTTTGTTTGGGTTGTACATTACATAAATTTTATGCCTGGTATAATAAGATTGCACCTGGGATTTGTAGTGTTAAAGTGTTAGAATAGAAATACTTTAATACTGTTCTGTCAGTAGTTTTCTTGCTGCTGCATGCAATTTCACTCACAATTCAAGGCAGCACATGGTGCTCATAAGTACTGCATTTTATAGAATTTCAGCAGTTGTCATTTAACAACTATCTCAGAAAAAAAAAAACCAACAAAACAAAACCAGAAACTTTTACACAACACATCAAAAGCTTGTACAGAAATAGTCCATTATAATCCTATTCTTCATTTCTTACAGTCTGCAAATTTATTTCATCTAAGATGTTGCCTGACTATATTCAAGGTTGCGGTTAGTTCCTTTATTTCATTTCCTGTAAATTAAAGAGATTTACTAAATGCAATATTTTTACTGGGGGAAAAAAAGTAAATGTAGCAGATAGTTTTCTGGATGCTGGCATCTGGATAATCCATTCTCTAACTCATTGCTTGTTTGCTGCCTGATTGCTCAGACACTTGTTCAGCTGCTTCTGAGTATTAGCATTTCATTGAAGTAATACCTGCTTTAGAGGACAGCCAGGCTGTAGCCATGGATGCAGCAGAAATGTATACAGATGACACATTCAGCTGCTTAGAAAGGCTGTTGTATATAGATTTACGAGCAGTTGGTAGTAGAAATCAACCAACCACTACAGAAAATTTCAGTTGTGTGTGAATATATATATGTAAATATAGCATGGGATAAGGATACTTGTCAAAGCCTCCAAAGTGGTCCTAGCAGTACCCTTGGATACCAAACAGGAATTCTTTCTAGATTTTCCTTTGGATACCAAGTGTGAGTCCTGGTTAGCTTTTAAACATTGTGTGAGGCTCTGGCAGGGACTCATCAGCAGCTTTTGAGGCCATGGGAAGACTGGTCAGGCAGAGTCCAACCTGTGATTTGTGGTAAGTCATCCTGCTGTCCATGGAGAGCATTGTGGTGGATGGGCAGCACCATGGTCTGACAGGGTCCAGGTCCCTGCATCTCCAGAAGGAAAAAAATGGATTGGAATAGGAATGGGCATTATTTTACATATTGTTGGGGGGGGGGCGGGAGGGGGAAGAAAAAGGAGGGATTCCCCCCTCCCCAAGCACAAGGGAATATTTTCTTTGCCTTCTTACTCTCTGGCAAAATTGGCACAGAGGACTCCTGCATGTATTACCTAATATCTGTAATTATTCAGTGTGAGTATTTTCCTGTATGTGCTTCGCTGCTCACAGGTGCTAATTGCTAATCTAACCTCCTTTACTGGTACTTCACTAGCTCTCAGGGCCAGTAATGCCTGGCTGCAGATGGGGAAGGAGAAAACAAGAAACATTGCTTCATTTGAGGCTTGACACAGTCAGCTTTTGCACATGTGCTTCTCTCCTCTGTCTTTTGGTAGTGGAGGGGACATATACAGTCATTATCAGACAGCAGGGTGTTTGTAGGGAATGTATTTTGACAGTGAATTCAACTCCCCTGGTGCCTTATGCATCTGTCTGCCTTCCCAGGTGAAGAAAGTGGAGAAAGTGCTGGGCTGTCTGGGTCAGCAGGAGCTGAGTTGTTGTGAGAAAGGTGAACTGGCAATAGATTCCCTTTTTCCTTAGAAATATGGGGTGACCTGCCTGGCCTGGGGACACTGTGGGGATGAGCTTCTACAGAGAGCCAGGGCAGGATAGAGCTGCAAGGAGCCAAAGGGGATGGGGTGAGAGCATGTTTTGTAGGTAAATGAGCAGAGAAAATGGGAGGAAAGGATTACATGAATCTCTGTGAAGAAAAGGTTTTGTATGCTTGTTTCTCTAAGAGTTGCATCTCCTCTCTGGGCTTGATTATACAGCTAGGTCTCAAACAGATATTTCTAAAGCAAACACAGGTAGGTTTTCCCCTTTCAATGACCAAACAGGAGAGATGCATGAAGTTACCCAAGGTGTCTGATTAAAGCCAAATATCCCTCCTTCCAAACTCCCATGATGACAATTGTTCCTAAATATGAGAAGTTTTTTTCAAGCTGTATGCAGCCCATACAGACAAGGCTGTACCTGAGAAAAAGGAGCAATTAATATCTCCAGGGAAGCAGGGGAAGAGGTGTTGAGTGCAGCAGGGAGCACAGACAAGAGCAGGAGCCTTGCTCCAAGGAAAGAGAGGTGTGGGCACTTTTCAGATTAATTAAACAGCGTGACTATGAAAGAAAACATGTCAGACTTCCTACAGTTAAAGTATTTATATCTGTAAATAGATTGTACGAATTCATAAATCCAAGACAGCATAAGAAGCAGCTGTTTTGGAGGTGGAGATAGATGTAGGAAGGTAAGCATTCCTTCATCAGAATGCTGGCAGTAGCTAGGGAAGGTTTGTAGGGACTAGTACCTAGTGTGATAGCTAAGAAGGCATGAGTAGACAATGATGCATTGCCTTGTTTGTTAAGGAAAAGAAAAGAGAGAAAATGTTTGTCTCTAACTATTAGCAGAAATAAAGACTACAGGGGAGTGCTTTGAGGCAAGTAACCTCCGGTAATAAATTGTGGTGAGTATCATGACACCTTTTCATTAGAGAGACCAAGAAGGTGGTTAGAAGCATAAAAAAACCCCAATAACATAACTGCAGCAGGATTTGAGAAATATCCTGCTTTGGCAAAGAACTGACAGAATCATGTAACGGAGAGCAATGCTGCAAGCAACTTCCCTGTCCTTAGTGGGCCACCAAGATCTACCTTTCCAGAAGGGATTTACTGACTGTTGAGAGTCTCCTTTCCCTGTTGACGGTGTCTCAGTAAGACATCCAGGTTTGAGATGCTCTCTGATGCCCAATGTGAAGACTTCCACATTGGCCCTGGCATCCTGAGGTGCAGCAGTTCCAGCACTTGTCCTTATTATAGCACTTGCTGAATTTCCTGCCCTTGAAATGCAGATTTGGCAGGGGATGGAGCATCTGCTGCCTCATCCAAGGGACTCAAGGGGAGATGCAACCCTGGAGCAGCACCAAATGCATTTTGGGTCTAAAATGTGAAGCTTAGGACCTGCTCAGGGCTGTGATGGCTGCTGTCTGTAAGAGAAGTTTGGGCAGGCAACCTACACAATCAAAGTATCAGAGAAAATAGGAATGGAAAGGATCTCTAAAGGTCATCTAGTTCACCCTTTTGTCTGAAGGCAAGTTTAATTATACTCACTCTTTTCCTGAGAGATGTTACATCTCCTCAGCCTCTGTCTCTCTAAATTAAACCATCTGAATTCTTTTAAGTTTCTCCTCAGATATGAAGTATTTTTGGAGGTCTGCGAGTGTCTTCTGGACTCTTTCCAATTGAACTGTGTCCTTCAACAGCCCAGGGCTGGGTGCAACTGGTACCCTATACATAGCCTCTCCAACTCTGGAGACAACTGAGGTTCACTGGTTCTGTTTCATTCTGTTGATGACTCTATATATGCACATCTGTGTCATCTCTCATATATATAGGTATGCATCTCTCATATGCACATCTATATATATATATCATCTATGATGACATAGATGTGTTCAGCTTTTCTTACCAATTTGGAGGGAGAGTCTGCAGAGATCAGTTTAGTGTCTTGAAGAACTCTTGGGTTTTTGTTACAGGCCTTTTTTACTAACTTCTGTCTGGGTAAAAAAATGGGCCAAGTCTAAATTTGAAAACTTGTAGAAATTACCTTCGTGTAAACAGCTTTGAGTGGACTAAAAATTAGTACAAAGTTTTTGATAAATGACAAAGACCCTATGTACAAGGAAATGCTTATTGCAGCTGTCTGTGTTAGGTCAGGTCTCATTTAGCATCTTCATTTAATGATCCTGAAGAGGGAGTAAACAGCCTGTTAATGAATTTGTGTGTGATGCCATATAGGGAGGAACTGTGAGTAATAGGCGGAAAAAACAAAGACTACAAAGGGACATAGAAATGATAAACACTCATAGATAATGGAGTTAATTTCATCTCTGCATAACACAAATTAATGCATTTGGGTGAAGTAGAGGAAGGGAATGTGGTTAAAAATCCCTGGCCTAGTTGAAAGATTTTCATGAGAGAAGTAGAGTTATGTTTGCTGTTTGGTATTGCTTCCAAAAAGCTGAGTGCCTGTTTGGACTTTTCAGGTCACATATATATGAGACATGGGAATCTCTCCTCTCTATTTAACCACTACTGGTCTATGAACTTTACTACCAAGGTGTTTGAGTATACACAAAAAGTAGTAGTGAAGATGAAGAGGGAACTGGTTAGTGAGACTGGATTAAGTTAATTTGAATTGACTGGTTAACCCAAGGGACAGAGCAGCCTATGTTTTCAGTAGAGAAAACATTATGGCAGAGGTAACACTATGGCAAAAGGGAAAATGTATGAAAAAATGCATTGAAGAATGGGGAAACTGGTACCAGCAATAAGGCATTTGAGCTGATCATGTGTGGTGAGCCTGGTGCTTAGAAAAGTCTGTGTAGTATATGGGGAAAAAACAGTAGGGAAAAGCTGAATTGCTGAGAAAGATGACATAAAGGATAAGGGGTGACATCCTCATTCTTAATTTATTTTAACTGCCCTTCACATTATTCTGACAAGTGTAGCACAGGAGGAAACGTAACATAAATGAGAGTCTGGCCCTAAGAGTCTTTGCTGAGAACATGTTCCCTCCAGTGTTTCAGCCCTTCAGTCCCTTCTGCAAACAGAGATGAATGCAAGGATCAGACACATCAGAAACTCAAAGATTTGGATGTAAGGACTGACAGGTTTTTATTTCAGATTATTTCCTCTCTTCCCCTTGCGAGCATCCCAATGTGCTGGAGGTTTGAATAAAGAAAATTACATATCTAAAGTAGAACACATCCAAAATGAATTCCCAAATGAATGTGTGTGTGCACATGTACAAATAGAGTGACAGAATGTTTAATTATGGCTTTTCTTTAAAAAAAATATAATAAATTAGGCCCTTTGTTCAATGCAGCTGTCAGTCTTGTCACATCATTGTTATGAGAAAAAAGATTAAAAATAAGAAAAATAAAAAACTGCACAGATAAAAGAAAAAGGCATCCAAAAAATAAGCTAGGCCAGTTAGATAGTAACTGGGTTACAGATAAACAGCACCAATGTGCTTAAATATCACAGAAACAATGTGACAATGCAGAGGTCAACAGGGGCTTTAAGAGACGTGAGTAGGGAGTGACAGATGCAGTTGTCATTGCAAAGATCTTCCATGAGTTCTTTGCCATTAGTATTAAGAGAAAGGTCATATCAGAGACTAGAATACATTTTCCTGGGGGCAATACGAAATGCTAAAAGGTTTTATGATTATGCCAGAGCAGATAGTTAGGCAATTAGAGCTGTTAAGAGTTGACAAGGCACTGGGTCCAGATGAGTTACATCTGAGAACTGAGATTGAAGCAGCAAGTGGAATTGAAAGCTTTGGCAACTATTTTTTGATCCGTCTCCAAGGATGGGGTGGTTCAAGAGGATTGCCAGAGGGGCTAATGCACTTGCTATATATAAGCAACGCTCATGAAAAAATCCAGTGTCAGTGCAATTCTTTGGTGAGAATATAACTGATAAGGGAGAAATATGTTTCACTTCCGCAGCCACATGATAGAGGGTTGTTTGCTTGGACTCAGGAAAAGGGAGTTCTTGGCTTATAAATTTACTTGAGTTTCTGAAACGTTATTGCACCAGAAGACAAATGTCAAGCAGTCTATAATTCATCTGACTTTCCTGAAAGTATAGCATACAAAATATTGATCTGCTTAATAAATGCATATTATCTCCTGAAAATTATTAAAAATTAGCTCAGGAAGAACAAATGGTTTCAGTAACATTGCAGAAGGATAACAGAGAGCTGGAAAGCAAACGTGCATTCTGCACTATCTGTCAGCATTATGTGCTCTATTGCACATCTTTGTGCAACGTTTGCATTGTTTTTAGCTTTAGACGTAAAATATTGTAGGGGAAAAAGGGGGAAATCTTGTCCTTTCTTGTGCTACAGTTCAAGTTTAGTAAGGGTCAGGACCGCGACAAGCCATTCAAGGCTGTGCATGATAACCTTTAGCCTGCATAAAAATCTTGTATTCACTGTTGGCAGAGGCTACCCTTCAGGCACAAATCCATACTTGAAGGAGCTCAGATCTGTCAGGGGTGATGACTGGCCTCGTAAGTATTAATTATGACAAACTGGATTGTTTCAAGCACAGTTGAATGTGATATGATGGAATATTTAACAGAAGATGCAGTATGATAGTGCCAATGTTTCTCTCTACACTAGGCTTCTTCCTCAGGGAGGATTCCCACACTTGTTTGGAGACAGGAGCCCCAGGAAGCAACGGCAACGGGCACCTGTCCGTCCCTGTCCCAGGTGTCATGTTCTGCTCGTCTCCTTGCATTTCAAAGTGTAGATGTTAGTGTTGCATCGACCCTGCCACGTCCTGAGGCAGTAGACATGGACTGGAGGGACTGCCTTTTTTGCACCCTTCCCTGGGTGACATGCATTTCTTTCTCGGGGAGTTTTGTCTTTTGCAGACAGAAGAAGCTGTAGCAGGTTTCTTGCAGGTGAGATTTTCATTTGAAGCAGGTGGAACTATAGTTACATCATGGCACTGTAGGATCTGTCCCAAGGTGTAAAGGGAAGCCACTTTTCATGCGCTCCACTGCAGTACTCTGTGTTGCACTCTACCGTGCTAGAACAGCCCTCTTGCACTGACCCAGAAGGAATGCAAACAGGAATTGTGAGTACTCAGCACCTTCAGGGATCTGGCATTGTGGTAATCTCCGCCTCTAGCATAATCTTCATAGCTGAACTAGTGTTAATGTGTTTGCTATTCATCTGTTATAGCATTTAAATAGGAATTATTATAGCATATTCTTTTGGGTGATCAGCCCAAAGCTGCACTGGAATAGTGTGACCTTGAGTTTTTCTACAGACAATGGAAATTAGTTGATAATGGACAACAGTAATTGCTTGGATGACAGTGCACCTCTGGAGCTACATCACCACAATACATCACTGAGGCCAGGAGCTTAGCAGGATTCAGAAAAAAAGGAATTAACAAAATGCAAACAAGGTGTTAAAATGCATTTAAAAAAACAGGATGGAAGATAATACAGAGGGTAATTATAATGTAATTATATTAATATAATTATATAAGTAAGCACTGTAGTTTCATTGGGGACACTGCATGCAGGGCTGGGCTCAGAGATGGCTGTTGAGTATGTTTTGAGGCTTGAGTAAATCTAACGCATAGAGAAATTTTAAAATACTGGTGTTATTTAGTTTTTGAAAGGAGACCACAAAGAAAACATCATGAAGAAGCCTGGGGCACGGGGGGTGGTTGCAGAAGTGAGATGCAGTAAATAGACCTGTGGGATGTGGCTAGGGGATAGGAAGGTCCTAGGATGGGGGAATTTGGGTGAGTGCTTGAAAGGTGTTGAGGCCTGAAGGAGTTGGGCAGAAATGAATGGTCTCCTGGAGGAGGACACAGCAGGTTGTTGAACAAATAGAAATAATCATTCAGCAGTCAGGTAATAAGAGGTGTGTTTCTGATTGGGGATGTACAAAATAACCTTACGGTACCAGAAGAGGGAAGGGATGTGTGTGGGGCACAGGGCCAAGGCATCTGGAAATTTGAAGTCTTTTTCTCTCACAAAGAGGATGAAAGAAAAGGATGGGACTAAACAGATTATCAGGACATCTTTTCCCCTTCTTCACATGCAGATAGACAAATGGCCATGGTCATTGTTGAATGAACAACAAGGTACAGAGAGGAAGAAACCAGAGTAGCAGAAAACAGAGCGATAAGATTTCCCACCCAGACTCCTGTTAAATAGTTTTCCTTCTTACCACTTCCTCCACATATTTCCCTGTATCACTTGAAGTTCTGCTACAAGGCATAATCTGAAGAATCACAGAATCAACTAGGTTGGAAAAGACATTTAAGATCATCAAGTCCAACCATTACCCCAGCACTGCCAAGGCCACCACTAAACCGTATCACTGAGGGCCCCATCTATGCAGGTTTTGAACACTTCCGGGGACAGTGATTCCACCACTTCCCTGGGAACCAAAAACTTATGAACTAGTGGAAAACCTGACATTTCCAGTGTTTGAGTTCAAATAGAATACAAAGACATTATTTTCACATGCAGAGCTTGTTGTCACAAGAAGGTGTGAGAGAAAAATTCTTCCAGGTTTGGGAAGAATATGGAAAATTGTACCAAAATTAAGAATACTGCTGCTGTAATGATTAGCAGTAGCATGCTTTAGGAGGGATGATCAAACTCCATGACGTAAGCCAGATTTTAAGTATTAGGAATGAAGATAAAGGCTAAGCTAGAAACACAGCATCCTTCCCATTTTTTACACTTCCTGGAATTAATTATGCTTTTTACACAATTAATTCATCCGCTTGTACTTTCTAGTCAGGTCTTCTCTGTGCTCCTTTGTTTACATGAACAAAAAGCACTCAATTATAAGCATGAAGATTAGAATTGTATAAAAAGAGCTTTTGGAAGGAATATTAATATTTCAACAATAGGAAATTTGTGCCTTTAAACAGGTTTGTGAAAGTCTTTTTGCACTTAACTCTGGCTGTCATATCATGAGCTGCATTAAACTGATCATTGGTTTGATCCAGTGTAATGTGTTTTTTGGTTTTTATCTTGCCTGCTGATGAAAAGATATCCTTCATTCAGAAATGGCCTCACCTGTAAAGTGGCTGTACTTACAGGCTCCAATATTATTACAATATTTGATAGATTCATGCAGTCATTCAACTTAGTATTTCTGCATCAGAGATTACAGAAGCAAAAGTAAATACAAAACCAGAAAAAGCCTTTAAATTTTACATATTGAAAGCTACCTTAATTTCAGTTTTGGGCAGGCATCCTTCTTCAAGCAAAGGATAAAATGTTTAATTTCATTATTCTGTGTTAAACTGTTATTTTTCCTTTGAGTTTCTCCATTGAAAGCAGCACGACCAAAATCTTGTTCATGTTTGATTGTTTTTGTGGGTTTTTTTTTTCCATTAAACTTGAAAATGGATAATATTTCCGTGATTTTTCTATTCCATGGTTTTATTGTTGGGACAATATTGTTCCTGTTATGGCTTGTGAGCAATACTTTGTATCTGTTCTTAAACAGATCTGATGCATGAAATGATGATGTTCCTGTGCTTTCTCAGGCTTTGAAAATATTAGAGCTAAGTATTGTCAAGTTTGCTAAATGTTTGCGTGGATGAGCTGCTGCACTATGAGACCTGAATGCTCAAGAAGTAATAATCCATACTAAAAAGAAAAGAAAAATAGTATTGGCATTTAAAATAAAGGCTACTGGTATTTTAAAAAGGAATGTATTTTGGGGCCTCTTTATCTCTCTTCTGGGTTTTGCACTTTCTGTGTTAATGAAGTCAAGCTTTTCCCTTTCTTCAGGAAGGCCAGAAATTGATTGTTTTCTTCTTTTTAATGGAGTTTGGGTTTCTCACATGCCTCACTGACAGGTTTAAAGAAATCTCAATACATCATACTTTCCCGAAGATTTAGTTGCACCTTCTAGCAACCTCTCCAAACATGCTTCTCCACACTATCCTTCATCATATATATATTTGTTCATATGTATTTATGTATATATTTATACATATTTTCCCTCTTCGCAAATGTATTTCAACCCTGAATAAAAGCTGAAGGAAATCTTGGAAAAATCTGGCCAGTGTTACTCCCTAGTTGCTAACTAACTTGCTATTAGGGGTTACTGTGACTTGGGAAAACTGCCTCAGTTCACCCCAGTACTGACTGTGTTTCCATAGTGGGTAAAGCAATTATTGTCAGTTTGCCTTGTAGATGTCGGAAGGCATCTGCTGTTCCTCCGAGGTAATGGCAAAATGGAAATTGATGCTGATAATAAACATAATTATAGAGACAGCTGCTGGAAAGACCCTGATCTGTATGAGAAAAGTGGCATTTTTAAGAGCTGTGCTGTGCATCTAATGAGAAATAGTATTGCCTTTGAAACCATCGTACTGAGGCTGGAATGATAGGTCTGATCAAGTTGCACACATTATGTGATACTATATTGCAAAAAGTTCTTGTTACATCAAATGTCCATGAGGGCACAACAGATTAGGTCAGAAAATCTTTCTCCTTGTATCTCTTTTTCAAACCTCTGAGTCTGGGCTTTCTTTAGGTTTGGGGTTAGTATAGAAGGGAAAGGAGCCAAAGGCACTCCCTTTGAAACCTTTCCTGAGTTCAGTAAGGCTTAGACTGGCAAATCCAGACCATTGCTGGGGGCTTGTAGGGTTGCAAAATAGAAAAAATCTGTCTGGGTTTGGTACCAAGTGCCTGGCTTGACATGCCTGCAGGACCTAGTCTTGCAAACAGTAATGTTGAAGAGGATGAGAACACATTATTCTAGAAGATTTATGCTACCTGGTAGTTTACATGCCACATGCCACAAAATATCAGCCTTTAAATTAGATGGCTTGGTGCAAATATCAGTGGAAAAGGAGTCGAGTTGAAAGTAATATTAAATAATTACTGTGAAATTAAACGACTATTTTGAAGTTCTTATTAAGGGTAATGCATCATGATTATGTTATTGGTAATAGTTCATGGCTCATCCAATGTTATTATTGTAGCATTGATGTTTTCATGTAATGTTTTCTGGATCACTGTAGTCTTCTGTGGTACTTAATTGAATAAAACAGAAGATTTACTTGGAATAGATGCAGATACGAAGTACTAAATTTCTCAGTGGAAGAATGTTTTCCCTTTGTTTAACTCAAAGTATTAGTTTATTTGCAAATATAATTGTTACTGGCTTGAAGAGCATTCCTAGAGTACATTAAACAGGACAGCCATAACAATGGTTTTAGAGTTATGGCAGATGAGTGTAAATAGTGCAATATTAACTGTAATGGATTCTGGACTGTAAATACCCATCATGTCCCACTACGTATGGATCAGGAAGTCTCATTCATGTATGACTCTTTAGAAGTGCATTCTGTGAAAGGAAAAAAGCCCTGTACTTGGAATTACTTCCTGGTACTTAACACAAAGCTGTACATTTCTGTAATGCTGAGCTGCAGGGTAAAGCCCGGCTCCTGGCCCCCAGCAAGGCTGGCGTCTCAGTGTCCAAGCCCAGTACCGCAAGTAGAAACACACGTTGAGTTCAGTGGAGGATGCATCAAACTTCAAGTGCTAATGGACGACTGACAGAGGCTGGAAACCTGTGCAGGGAATTGCATCTTTGAAGTCATTTTCAACCCCTAATGGAGGTGTAACATCAATAGAAGCTACTGAATGATGATGTGGACCATTCAAGCTTTTTTGTTTCTAGGAAGGGTACTTTGAAACTGTCTATAAAAGGATGGGGAGAGATGCAATGCTGCACACACAGAGCCTTTTAACTGGGTGCCTCAGAAGTGAGTGCTCAAAAAAGAAATGTCTGTCCTGTGCGGACAGAGAAACTCACTGATAGTAAAAATGGTCTCTTTAGGAATAGACAGCAGCATGCTGGGCAGATTCCAGGCAAATTATTCTTCTTGTGACTGTAAGTTATTTTCAGCAGGGTCTGTTGTTCTGTTGGAAACAAAAGCACAGGGAATCCTGGGTTGTGCAGCTCCTGGGTGCTGCTGTAATACAATTAATTTAAAAAAGGGGGGAAAAAAAAGGAAAAAAAAGTTTATTTTTTCATTTAATTTCATTACAACAGATTTCTGATATGTTGACTATATTGATTGCATGCAACTATACTACAGGACTATTTTATGAATAGATGCTTTTTGATTTTGACTTCAGCAGACAAAAATGGATCTTCATTTATACTGTGTCTGCATTGCACTTCTCTGACTCTGTAAGGAGGATTTAAAATTGATGTGCATTGCACTTACAGGCACTTATAGCCACTTCACAGAGCCAGAGTAATGTCAAGGAGCGTTAGTGCCTGAGAGAAGAAGATGCATAGGATTTTACCAGGATGGAAGTTCTATCAGCATTTAAAGCAATCAAGTATCTTTGATTATAGAAATTTAAACCTCATTTGCAGTGCAAGTTCTGATGAATATACTTAAGTTTCTGTTTTACAGAAAAGGATTTGTCCCAGGTAAATTAACTACCCCTTTTTCCTCATGGAAGGGAACTCAAAGTGAAGATGCATTCTCGTATCATGCTCCACGACACAGTGTGGGCTCTTTCAGCAAAGGTCTACATGTATCATAAGGATTAATTCTACCATCTGTGTTTGTGTTAACCTCTGTTAACATCTCATACTTTTACTGGGGAGAAAATTAAATCTTTAAAAAAGGTTTCTCTAGGGGAATGGCCTGAATCCTCTGTGTTGCCAAGGAATATATTTGTACCAAAGGAAATGATACTGCTGAGTTTATTTAGCAATGATATACAAAAAAGTACATTTTTATTACAATTCATGCCATCCTAATGGACGAGTTGATAAGAAAGCATTAAAATGTAATGCTGGATGGACTATAAATTAATATTAATTTGCATTCTGCCATTGCCACGTAGGAAAACCAACAATCTCAGGCTAGTACGTAACTAGTAAGATGAACTTTTGAATCAGGTGTATGTGATTTTGCTGCTATCTGAAGTGAAATCCCTTTGCATGAAATACCAAATGAAAGCGTCCTTTCAAGACTATAACTGACTCTTCTCTGCTATTTTTGTAATTTTTAATCACATGTAGCCTGTCTCTGGCATCTATGAAGGGGAAAACCATTGAAAATAGATTAATCTATTTTGGGAAGCTTGTCTCTTGACTTAATTTCTGGACATAATTAAAAGCCTGATCTGTTGGTTAGAATTTCCCTGTTTACTTTGACTTTTTTTTGACTACTGGAAGGGGCAAAGTGATCAGCTGAAGTTCTGCCGAAGAATCCTATCTGTTGAAGTTTAGTACAATAGCTTTCCTTTCATGCTGAGCTCAGATTTACTGGCAAGCATGAATGTGTATATTTTTCTCATCAGTCTATTGTGCCTTCTCCTCATATTAGTCCTTTCAGAGTAGCTGTTGCTTGTTCCGATGTCACCAAACTACAACACAGAGTGAAAAGTAGTTAACCAACTATTCAGTGCTCTGGATTGCTTTGTAAGACACAGAATTGATTTATTTTCTTTTCCTGCTGGCCAACTTCTATTTCCACTTTTCCAGGCTCTTGCAGCTTAAGCCTCTAAATGTCCCACTCTGCAGCCACTTCCGACACCAGCAGAAGTCTTGATCTTCATAAGCTTTCCAAATGCAACACATTGCAGTTCTAGATATTTCCCGTGTAGAGCTGGGCAATAACCCAGGGCCTTTCGGAACACATTGTTCACAGCAAAGCCTGATCCAAATACCTGGTATTGATCCACTATTGCCTCCTACTGCTGACATTTAGCTGACATGTTTTAAGTCCTTCTGCATCCCTTCTTGTAAGTAGACCATAGACTGGGATAACAGAAGGCTTGGCTGACAATTGGAAGCAGGATTGGGCTCAGCTTTTGTCTTTTTTGTGGACATTGTTGTACTACAGCATATGTAGGCAATCACATGTGCCACTTCTGTCTGTGATGTACATGTGGTCTGATTTTGTAATATGTATGATGGCCATATTACGTATGTGTAATTACATGCAATTTGTGAAATATATGAATAAGACATGCATTAGTTATTTTTGACAAGCAGATGGTTCTGTCTGGTACACTTTATCACACTCAAGCTCAGATTTAATACTTGAATGGTTTCCTGAGGGATATATATGTTTGAGGGGAAAAGTATGCACTCTTGAATAGCTTTTTTTTCAGCTCATAGGATGCGTAGGAGTTGCGTAGCAATGTTATGGAACTTTCTGTTAGTCTTGAGATATCTCAAATTCCCATCCTTGTGCTATTTTCGAAACTAAAGGAAATCACGGATTTTATTTTTTTTTTCTTTCGTATTGAATAATTCAGGGATGTGCTCATTTATTCAGCTGTAGGCTATTTTGAAATGTTTGTCTCATTATTTCTTTGCCGTCTTCAGAATATGGTAAAATGGAAAGGTCACAGATACCATATCAAACAATAATATGGTGAAAACTGTGTTATCAGAGACAAACCCTCTTGTTACAGAATGGATGCATTTGTTGATTTGGGTTGTGTGGTGCAGGCATGATTAAGTACATCACAGTAAGTATCTGTGTAATGTTTTGGGAAGGCTGTAATGTATTTTATTTGTATTCACAAAAAACAGTGAAGCCTTGCAAGCTGCAGTGGAACAATATCAAAGGCATACTGACTCACTGTCTGTCAAGGTCCTCAGACACTTAACGAATGCTGGTCAGTACTCCTGGGACCCTACAGCAGCATTTAGACATCCAGAGCAATTACATGTACCTAAATCATTGCTACTTACAATTACTGCTTCACTCTTCCTCTGCCTGGCTGTTAGACATCAAAGGAACAAACATCTCAGATGGGAAGACACAGGGAGTAGTCTTGAACCCTAGCAAGAGACTTTTTATGCTCCCTGTACATTTTGGACATCCCACCTCTGCTGCTCTTGTGCTGCTGCCAGTCACAGCCTTTTCAAGGCTTGTTCTTGCTTCCAGTAGGGACAGGTGGAGGCAAAGTTAAGGCAGTCTTGTCATTTCAAGTAGAGATGTGAGGGCTTTCACATTTCCTCTGCTTGTAGCATATCAGGTGCTGTGCAATCTGCCCTTATTCCAGCTCTGCCCAAGTGCCCAAGGTGGCATGGCATTGCTGAATACCTGCTATGTCTCTGTAATTAATGAATGTGGATGTGGTTTGGGGCAACCTGATCTAGTTTAAGATGTCCCTGCTCATTGCAGCCGGGTTGGACTAGA
Organism: Nestor notabilis; assembly: GCF_000696875.1. Lineage (NCBI taxonomy): Eukaryota > Metazoa > Chordata > Aves > Psittaciformes > Psittacidae > Nestor > Nestor notabilis. Next base: position 141,505 of record NW_009944080.1, read on the forward strand.
TGACTTTTGAAGGTCCCCTCCAGCACAAACTATTCTATGATTCTATGATTATCAATGCTAAGTAAAGGATGTCTTCTCCCTTTTTGGAAGTCTTATGATGTATGTAGACCCCTAGTGTTCTCCAGGTTTCGGTAAGATGTATAGGATATACAGATGTTATGTATCCCTTCTGCATCAATTCTTTCGTGTTACAAGCAGATCAAATAAATGGATGGGAACAGGACCTTGCTGCTACATTACTTGAATTACGTACGCTATTTAAGTTTGAATTCAGGAAGTTACATAGTTTACTGTATGTGTTTGTACATCATGCAGTGAGATTTCCACTTTCTTTACCATGTCATCTGGTTTCAAGGGAGTTGAGACTCTGGTTTGGTGCAGTATTCTCAGAAGCAAAGAGGACTCCACTGAGGCACTTAAAACAAAGACATAGCGCTAACACACTCCCCAAAAGCACCTGTCATCTGCTGAAAATGAAACCTCTCAAAGGTGCTCCAAGTGGCACACCAAAACTGCTGGTCATTTCTTTTTTTGAATTAGAGCAAGGTGTCATTATGGTTTCTGTTTGCTTCTTCACAAGGTAAGCAAGCAGACTGTTGAGGTTGTACTAGTAATAAATCAACTCCATTCATCCCCTTCTTTCTCTTTTTTAATAAACACAGACCTTTACCTCTGTGTTAGGGGTTCTGGGGAGGCTTTTCCAGTTGGCCTATTTTCCATTAATAGCATTTCCACTAGGGGGCATTCAAAATACTGGTAACAAATTTTAGCTGTCCTCTCCTTTAGTACATGTACTGTGCCAGATATGCAATCTGGAAAGATGAATGCAGAGTGGGTACTGAGGCACGGCAGGGGAAAGTGAGCGAAGTGACAAAAAACTGTGCGCCATTTGTTTCACCTGCCCAGTGTATTAGGGCTATGCCCAAGTGTTGTTTCCTGCCTCTTCCTTATACCTTCAAAGTCTTGGGTACAGGAATCTGAATATATTGTGGGTTTGCCTTCTCCAAAAATAAAGATGTGAAGCAGATAGGAAGGGCCTTTGTGCCTTTTTTAGAGAAGACAAGTGTCTGCAGTGTTTTCATTATTCAGACTCTTGAAAAGGCTATTTTGGGCTAGTAGAAAAACTTACCTACTGTAGGAATGCAGCAACCTATGTTTAGCATAACAGATTTCATTCCAAGCGATCTACTTGAGAAAAAACACATTAGTATACAAACACTTGCAGCCATCACAGCCCCCACCAGTAAATGAGGGCAGTAACCACCACCAACCATCCAACTTCAGTAAGCATTTTGGGAAAGCAGTAAACTTTAGTGAATATACTAGTGCAGGTGCAGAACTGACACTTTGCTCCTCTGGGTGTTATTTGGAAATGTTTGTGAGAAGTTATCATGAGGCTACCATAGTGTTCAATGGGTCACTGCTCATCAGGGTCCAGTGGTCATACCCTTTGCTACAAGTGGTAACGATTCTAAGGAGGTCCTTCCTACTGCAGAAAGCTGGGGTCAGTCCTGCCCAGCCTGTGGGATCCGATGCAGCCACCTGTCAGTTTTTGCATTCAGGAGCTGAGGACATTTGGTCTTTATGCCTGCATCACTTATGAGACTTCATCAGCTGTGGTAGTATAACTTCCAATCAGATGTGACATCTTTAAGATGAACGTATGTTACATGCATCTATTTACGAGTGTCAGTGTTTTGCATAAACTCACTATTGAAAGTGTACAGATCGTGTTGTAAGTTGAAGTTTTTGCTTGGTTGGTTTTTGGGTGGTTTTTTGGGGTTTTTTTTGGGTTTTTTTTTATAAAGCTGGTATAAAAGTAAATGAAAGATAACAACCATTGCAAAGAAAAGTGTACTTCATAAAACAAATGCTTAAAAAGCCACTTGCTCCAGCTGTGGCTTTTATGTACAAGGATTTCTCAGGCAATGGTATGTGCTTACATAAGAAGCCTTTCACAACATTTACATTTAAACCACTCTTCATCTTATATGCAGATCATTTATTCATCCTATAAATCACTGTTGCAGCTAAAAATGAAGATGAGGCTCTCCCTTTTCCAAGCAGTAGGCTGCTAAATAGCCTAATATGTTTGCAGCTGTTGTGAAGATGGGGATTCTCTGTTTGACACTGATTAGGGGGGGTGGTATATCTCTTGTCATTACTGGTGGTCTCTTTTACATTTTCTGACCTGGATATTTTGAGTTACAAATCATATATTGCAGCTATTCTGTAAAACTTATGTTTAAATAAAGAGGAAAACAAGTAGGGAGGAAAGAAATAAATCCTTCCCCTCCTAAAACAACAGTCAAAAAGAGCTCGTGCTGAATCAATGAGGAAAGAATTCAGCTGCTGCTCAGAAATAACAAGGGCGGGGGGGAAATGTCAGTGAAGATTGATCCCTAAGATTGCAGGGAGCAGAAATACTAAGCCAGACTGTGAGAAGGCAAATTTTGAAAAAACAATCTGGAGACGATTCACAGCTGGCACTGAAGTTGGGGCCTCAGAAGTCTCTCACACGCAGATAAACAAGCGAGAAAGAGGCATCTGTTGCATTACAGCTGCCAAGGTCACACCAGCAGGAACAGGCAGAGGGGAAGAAAAAAGCCAGCGGTACAGTCTGTATTCCTTGCAGGGATAACATAGTGTCAAACAATTATGGCACTGCTAATCATGTGCCTTTGAGACTGATGTATTAAAATATATATTCTGACTCAAAAAATAACCCCACTGTCGACCAAAAGTAATGTTTTTTGAGAAATATAATCCACTTAAATGGGAAATTCTGACAGTATACATGCTTCATCTTTAAGGTAAACCAACCATAGTGGATACATAATCCAGAAGTGAGAAGGGTACAAGTACCTGCTGTGTTCCCCAGAGTCACGCTCCACTTTAGGCAGGAAAGTGCTATGTAAAATAGCTCTTGCTGTGCATGAGCGAGCAGACTTTTTCACAGCTTATGTCCCAGTCCTGGAACTTGGAGCAGCAGCGAGAAATAGGAAGCAGCAGAAGAGAGCGCTTTATATAAAACTATTTTAATCACTTAAAACCATCTTCTCATACTCAAGCTAAAAAAAAAGCAACTTAGAAAGGCTTCTGTAGTGCACAAATAGTAGCAACATCATGCGACTGTTATACAGAGCCACAAGTCATTCTTGCAATGCCTGTTGTCTCTGTGTCCTCTGCTACATGTACCTGCTTGTTTCAGATAGCAGGAGTTCTCAAGCTTGGAGGAACATTTTGAAGTGTATCCCCTGTAGGAACAGACATTCATGCAAATAACTAATTAAAGGCATTGAGCAAATAAACTGGATTTGATCTGTTAAATGAAAATACCACACCAAATTGTTTTCTTAATGATCTTGGTCATGGGCAATGGAAATGTGATATATTTTTATCTGCAACTGTATTCATAATCTATTATTGCCTCTAGCATGTTCACAGAACCTTTGAAATCTGGAAAAGTGTTTGAGTGGATCCCCAAGCTACAGAGGTCCTCAGTAGAGCCTCTGAAAATTTGTCTGGACATAGAGTCCCCCATGACTAATCCTTGGCAGAACAAACATGTTGGAGACAACCAGAGAGAGGCAACAGTAGCAGCGCTGGTGCAAGGTCAAGTTAACTAATCCATATCCTTAAAGGCCAAAGCTTTTCCCCCCTTAGTCATAAGGTTATTTTGGGGATGCCCTTTGAGAAGCTAAGTCTTGCTAAATTTAGGAATTAATTTGGAACAAGATTAAGTGTTTTTATTGTCTTCTAGTAGGAACAAGGTTGAGAAGCAGTGCTGGAGGTGGTGTGTAAGCAGTACAGATGCTCTGCTGCCTTTGTAGGAGTAAAGCTAATGTCAGCTGATCTACCATGTAAGTGTTTCCAATTCCCAATTCTGACTGGGGGCATTGCTGTGCAGTAATGTGATACTACTGTTGTCACATTCCTGGAGAAGGGCAGGGTGTTTTCAGAACAAAAAAAATAAAAATTAAACTCTCTCTCTCCGAAGCTTGTTCAGATGAGCACAGAACAGAAATCTCAAGAATGAACAGCCAGGATGACTGGCTGCTTTTGCAGCATCTAAAAACATAAACTCCTGTAAAGAGAGTTTTTAGCTGTGCAGCCCTTATGGTTTCACAGCTGTCTGTTCTGCTCTGGCATCTCCTACATGAGGAGTGCTTGACCTCTGCAAGGATTTGCAGTGGAGGAGCACAGATCCCTATGACTCGCTGCTTCTGGGCTACTGAGGTCCAGATTGAAGAGGGGCTGTGGCATGGCTTTTTGTGTAGATGAGATGTTTGCATTGGAACTGAGGAGAGTGAATTGCCACCAGCATGCCTTGGCACATCTGTAGGACCACGATGATGCCATGGACAGCCTGCTTTGTACAAACCTGTCTTGCTCCTCTTTGAAATTTTCTAAGGAAGTTGGAATAGTGGGGCAATAGGGCAGCTGCAAATGTTTTAAATCAGACTTGGAGATTGAATGGATTTACTTTTCTGGGAATATGCATTTGTCTTAGGAGATCATGAGTCAGGTAGACCTTCTTCTCAGCTGTTGCAGAAGCTGTCAGACTTGTGCTGTCACCCTGCTGTTTCCCCACCTGAAAAGCAGCACCGATGTACACTGAGCACTGTTCCCCTTGCATCCTGTTTTGATCCAAGCTTCCTCAGTCACCTTTCAAATGACTGAATGCTAAAATCCATGGCTACAATGTTTTTACAGGCTCACCTCCCGTTTCTTTTAGTGAATGTCTGTGCTGGGAGGCTGTCTCTCTCTTCCTGAGTTATCTTACTAACATTTACTACCTCCTTGACACTGCATCCAGAAAAAATGTAGCCCTTAGGACTTACCCTTTGTAAACTACCTGTGAATAAGTTTTCCCCTTGTCATAATTTACTGGAGTATGTGCTTTCCTGGGCCATGTGTCCTCTCTGAACTGACAGCAAACCAGCCAAACCAGTGGGAGCTGGTGGTGAGTGTGGAGCTCAGAGGGACTGGCTGTACAAAAGCAGATCATGTGGTGTGTTCTGCTGGAGGTAGCACATTACTGCACCCCAGGCTCTAATGGTTTAGATCCACTAAAAATTTCAGATACATAGCTCTCCATGGGATCTGGTCTTTATCTGGAGAGGGGAGAACATTAGCAGACTGTTCAAAGGTATACTTAATCAAGTAGAATTCATTTTTACCCACTCTGCCCACTGACTTCAACTTCCTTGATGTGGTAATGAAGAGGGAATAAATAGCCCAGTGTGGTACAGCTAGAACACCAGGTTTCAAAGGAGCAGAAGGGTTCTGCATCCAATAACTATACTTGCTGCTGCTGCAGGCTTATTACTGCCCTTGCGTAGTCTATACTCCCTTGAACAGACGTGTGCAGCTGGAGGGTTCCCTGTGAGCACAGGCTGCTGTTGGATCTGGTGTTTATAACATAGAGGGTATGGGAATGCTCTTCACTGACTCCTGAGAGCCCATTGCTGCTTCCCATGAAGTGGCTGCTCAGCATCCACAGACAGCAGAGACTCCTGCCTACATGGAAGGGCAGAATTAAGGGATAGTCTTAGTAAATTGATCTGCTTAAAAGTGTTTGGGAGTAATAATAAACTGCTTTTTTTCCCTACCATGTGTTACTGTAATGCATGGTCATAAACAATAGTTATTGTGCTTTAGCTCCTAACAGTTCATAGGTCTTTATGGCAATGAGTTTTTAAGGTTTTATCCCACCTTGTCTTGCAGAGCCATTGCAGCATTTTCTATTTGAAACGTAAAAGATTTGCAACAATCTTTGAGCATGAGGGAGTTTTGTGGTGGTGGTAGAGATGCTCTCTGAGAACTCCAAGGAATGTTTTGAGAATGATCCCAGACCACAATCCTATTCCTGCCAGTCTCAGGAGAATGAATCACTTCCCTTCTAATGGGAAAGGCTCTAGGACATGTGTGACTAATTTGTTACAAGGTAATTAAAAATTATCTGTCTTACTGCAGCACTGCATGATTTTGTTGAAACAAGCACTCTGGGTGAAGATGAGTTGAGAAGCTGGAAAGACTTCCTTTCACATGTCACTGATTCCTCTTCTGATGGGAGGGAAATGACTGGCTGTCCTGCCTGGTGACGGAGGAGCTAATTGCTGTCAGGTGTGGGGATGCCATTCATGTGGTTGCAGTTGGCAGTTTGAGCGTGCATCTTGGTTAACAGGGAGAGCTGTCTGTGCTCATGGCAGTGCTCCTGAGCTGTCCCAGTGGTGACATGATGTGGACTACATGGATTAATGAAGGATGCTCATAATGGGAGTGCAGGTTGTGTGGCAGGGACAGAGCCTGGAGATAGACCCTTTACACAGCCCAGGCAGCCAATGGAGACAGACCTGTTGCAAGTGATGTGTGGTAGATGAACGGTCTGATGCATCTTCAAACCTGGCTGGAAGGAAAATTGTGCTGCCTGTGTTCCTGTCATCAGCTGGGATGCTGCTGGGATGGGAAGGTTATATTCCCAGGGACCTTATTTGCCAGTGCCTCCTGCAACCGCCTAAATGGGGCTGTCTGTTTAAATTCTTCTGCCTGGGCAGCTGCTGGGGTTGACAGATGCCAATTCTTGTCCTGTGAGAGGGGTGTATTAATCTTTTCATAAGTGGTGACTCAGCCAAGCAATAAAGCTGGTACCCTAACATAACACGGAGGTCAGGATGGATGGCCTCAGCCCTGCTAATATGTGAGCAGATTATTCTGTGCCTGTTAATAGTGAGTATTTCTGAATGGCTGAACCCATTTGATTGAGGAAGGATGGTGGCAGAGAGGATGAAAACCCACACACAGGTCAAGGGTGATGGAGAAGTACCTCCAAGCAGAGATCAAGGCATTTCAATAATACTGGGGTAGCTGCACCAAAACACTGGGAGGTACAGCAAGAACAGTGAGCATCATAATGCACCTATGTAATAAGGGTAAGCCATAAGCATTTGCACAGCTAACTGCTGGACTAATTAATGCAATTAACTTCTTATGAATCCAACAACAAGCTTATTGGAAAAAAATTACATTGTAAGGAAGAGTGGCCATTTCAAGAAAACTAATGAAAAGTGTGCGTCTTTCCTGGTTAACTGTGGAAGAATTGAATTCACATAGGTAGGGAAGGCAAGGGTATATAGATAGGTACAAATATATTTATTTTCAGCAGCAGTGCAGTTACATTCAGTGATGGCCAGTGTAAGTACTGAGGGCTCAGGGACACAGTGAATGGTTTATGTTTTGAAAGGGATCTGTTTTGCACAAATTTCCAGCATATACTATAAGGAAGTTTAAAAAAAAAATCCCCCCAAAATCCCCAAAAAAACCAAAAACCAACCCCAATCAATACACAGTTTTGTTTTCTTTTTTTTTTTTCCTTTGAATTCCTCTTGGAAAGAAAAATAGCTAAACTGTGAAGTAAGGCAAGCTTTCGTTCCTACCCACTACAGATAGAAAAATAGACCAAGCCCTTGGTCTACTGGAACTGGAAAATTCAAACTGATCCACTTCTATAAGACCTTGAAAGCAATTCTGTTCTGATGGCTGTGGAAAAATGTGTGAGCAAGAATAATCTCACTATAAATATATAAAAAATATTGGGACTAAAACTATTGGGACTAAAGAGATGAAATTGCAATGTAAGCTAGGGCTGTGTCATAATATAACCCAGCAAGAGGTTGACACAGGCTGTTAGATTTAAATGTAAATTATTGCTTCTTGTTAGAGAGGTGCTGTTCACTTTTTTTTAATGAGCCGTTGCCTGGATCTTGACGCCTGGGACCAGGCAAGGTTGTCCAGTTTTCCTACCAACAAAATTCTGTATTGCAGATCTTTTATGTTGCTGTTTCTATGAACTGATATGATACGTAATGGAAAAATGCAGAACAGGTTGCCCAGAGAAGCTGTGGCTTCTCCCCACAGGCACACACAGGACCCCATCCCTGGCAGTGTTCAAGGCCAGGTTGGACAGGACTTGGAGCAACCTGGCCCAGTGGAAGGTGTCCCTGCCCATGGCTGGGGAGTGGAACTAGATGAGCTTTAAGGTCCCTTCCAGCCCAAACCATCCAGTGATTCTATAAAATGTTTAGGAGGTCTGTCTGGCTAGTAGATAATCTCTAGGAAAACTTGTCCTGCCATTGATCTGTTCCTGAACCAAGGATCAAATTTATCCCAGGCGCATGGACACATTGCATTTAGCAGAGTTGTGTTCCTGGTGAATGTGACTTTGTATAATAAATCTGTGCTGTAAAACTGAGGATCAAATGGGGCATAATCACTTCCTTGTCAGATAAATTCTCTCATGTTCCCTTTCCTTAGCTAGTTACCTGCAGACTCAGCAGAGATCCCAGTATCATGTGAATGAGAGAATGTTTAGCTTTGTACAGCGTGACAGCACAGATGCAAGCTCTGGGCTCGATCTCGGGGCTGTTGGAAGGAGATGAGGGGTTGGAAAGCAGCAACATGGCAGTATCATGTTGCCTGATGTTGAGGTGGGCTAGGACTTGTATCAGTCTAGAGAAAATACTGAACAAACTTCATGTTGTTCTTAAGTTTTGTCCAACTATGTAAGGTCCCCTGAGTGTTACCAGAGAGCGGTACTTGCTTTATGCCTCATGCTCAGCACACCCCATGTCACCCCATGCTGATAGCAAGGTGGGTGAGTGGCCTATGATGGCTTGTTTGACAGCTCCACCATGTTGGAGAGATCTCCATTATGGCAGGGAGCTAGCTATGGCAGCGTGGAGTGGAGCAGGCAGTGCTGCTGGTGTGTCACCTGGCAATGTGACCGCTGCAAGCACACAGGAGGCAGCCAGGCTATCAGAAATGCAAAGTGGCCCCAGTCACATCAGGGGCATGGAGAGGGCTGGAGCACATGTTTTAATGAATGTGCCACCCTTTGGCAGTGAGCAAGCAGCTCCCCAGGGAGTGTTGGTGCTCTCTGTGTCCCATCAGTGGGAACCTGCTTCCCTGGGAGTCCATAGAAGACTCCCTGGGGAAGTTCAAAACTGCCCTGGCAGCAGGGAAGAGGCTGCCCTTAGCACAGCTTTCCTTCGTAGCCAGGGACTGCCAGGGCACTGAAACCTATGCAAGTTGGGAGAAGCTGGAAACAGTTTGCGGGACTCCCACTGCTGGCATCGCGGGGCAAGTGGGATTTAATTCCCGAGCGCCGGCTGCCTGCAGCCCCTTTCCCCATGCTGCGCGAGGGGAGATGACTGCCGAGCCCAGCTCTGCACATTGCCAGTGAGCAGCACATTGTGCTACGAGGCGGCCGGTGCATGCGCAACGCGCGGGCTGCTGCCGTGGAGGTGGGGAGCGAGGACCACATCGCTGCCTCCCGGCTCCGAGCTGCCAGTTGCTGGTTGCCAAGCAGTTATCATTGTTTCTGTGACGATTGCAGAGGCTGTTGCTAATTGAAGAAGCCCCCACAGCATCCTTCTCTCTGCTCCTGCTTCTGCTTTTATTTTAGAGGCTCAAGGGGGAAGACAGCTAGACTAGTGCTTTTTTACATTGCATTTTTATTTATTTCTTTTTTGTGGGGGTGGGAAATTTCTCAGCTGGTGATTAAGTGATGGACTAGTTACTCATCCTTATCCCTTTAGTCTTTGTGTGTGTGTGTGTGCATGTATGTCTGAACACACACAGACAAGCTTACACACGCACACACACTGTAAAATCTTGTTTGCCACTGCAGTGGGCACAAATAGGTGAGCATGACTACAGCCAAGGAGCAAAATGCATCAGGGAAACAAGCCCAACAACAAGATCAGGTAACGCTTATTTTCCTCAATTTCAAACAGATACAGATTTGCGTTGTATAGCTTTGTGTTTCGTGTATGATTATTATTAATATATATGGGTTTTGATCTTCTTGGTGTGCATTACTAAAATTGTCAACTGAGTCACCAGTCAGTGGCAGGAGGAAAGTACTGTGTAGCTGGCTTCAAGGTCTGCTGTCTCGGTGTGTGTGGAGGCTGGGGGGGAAGCTGAAATTGTGCTATTTTTAACAGACTGTACCTCTTGCTGAAGACTATAGAGGTTTGTTCTGTAACTTGTTCCTTATGTGCAAGGGAGAAGAAGCAAGATGTTGGGACAGAGGCCCCTTCTCGCTGGAGGAAGGGGGTGAGGCTTTTTAACAGCTGCTGCACAGAGGGATGTAAAATTGCAGAAGTGGGTTTCAGCTTCTTACTTTGCCATGCACTTTCAGGTTTTTTTGGAGGTTTTTTTTGTCTGGCATTGTCTTGGAGGAACACTTCAGAGTACACCGTGTGCTCAGGCTGTGCGTGTACAAGCAGTGATGGGGCGGGGGGGTGAAAGCAGCTGTAAGTAGGTATAACTCCCATTGACTCTGGGGAAAATTGCAGTGCTCACACCGCATCTGAACTTGATTAATTTATTTCGTTTGGTAGGTGCTTTGTGTGTTTCTGTAAAGGTAGAAAGTTAAAGACTTAATTTTGCCTGTCATGCGTGTTTTATAGAGGATATTCCTATCTGACTGCACATACCAGGACAAAATGAAGTCAAAACTTTCCCTGTCAAAAAAGCAGCGGGTAGCAGAAAAAGGGGACATATCCTCACTGGTAGAGGGTAGCACAGTTAAAAAGTGGTGGCATAAGGGAAAACCTGGTTGCTATCTCTGAGCTGCAGCTGAGGATGGCAAAGATTTGTGGGCTCCTGATGCACCGGCAGACCAGCAGCTCCATCCTCCTTGGCACCAGCTTCCCCTCCCCACGCTCAGCCCCATTCCTGGGGGGACCACGGGGGAGCCTGTACGGTCCAGTTCTTCAATTTTCATCATCTCGTTAAGACATTGGAAGTTCGCTGCTTTAATCTTCAGTTAGGACAGCACAGGAGGATAATTTAAACAGATCTCTCAGGGCACAAATTAATTCTTAAAATAGCTCTTCCTGGCTTGATAAGCTGAGAGCCTCGCACGTTGTTTTCCTTTTTGGTTTTTTTTTTTTTTTTTTTTTTTTTTTTTTCCACTTGGTGCTTTATTTTAGGGAATAAGGGAAGGGAAGAGCAAGGGAAGACACCAGGCACCACAAATAGCATCGTATAATCTACATTTTCAGGGTGACATTTTACTAATGGCCAAAACAGGCTCAATGGTTCAGTGAAAACAAGAAGAAAATAACTTTGATACTGAGGGTAAAGAAATTGTACCTTTACCTAACCTTGCATCTGTCAGGCTTCTCTGCTTCCCTGTCCATTGCTGTTGGCATATGTATTTTTGTCACTGTTTGCTGCAGATTAAAATTAGGCTAGCTGTGTTCCTGGGAGGCAGGGGTGCATAAGTGCCTTTTCTGAACAGAGAGAGCTATGGGGCTGTCCCCTCCTCCTTCTTACAGCTGTGCGAAAGTTCTGGGTTTTGTAAGTCAAGAAGTCTAAGTCGGTTGTGTTTTAAAAAGGAGCAGTGTTTTTCTTTCAAGTAGTGTTACCCGTGTAATACTGTTTTGCTACTGGCATGCCATGTCTTTGCTACTTCTTTCTTCCCATATGAAGTATAAAATGCCTAGAATGGGTCTTTAGTTTATGCAGAGTCTTGATTGAATATATTCTATAACTGATTGAGTTGCAATTATACCCATATGGTACGCTTAAATATTCTGAAATTACATGATCTCTCAGCTCTGCCCTAGTGTGAGCATGAAATAGAAATATCAAGCATATATAAATATCAATGATATTGATGAATATTAATGTTAGAGTCTGTAAGCAACTTTGCTCACTTCCTTTTTTTTTTTTTTTTTGTTTTCACAATACATTATTAGTAAAATGGTTTGACAGTGGGGGGTCGAATACAATCTGTGTCCTTTGATTTGATTGCACTTTTATCTTACAACACCAAAAACAAATCTAACCCCTTATTTTATTTAAACCAGTTCATAACTGAAAAAAGACTCTATCCAAATTCTATTTCCAGATGAAATTCTATTTTCAGGCTTGTGAACATCAAGAATTGCTGAGATTTTTTTGCTTGCTTAAAACTGATCAAGTAACTGAAAATTGTAGCTGGGAGAAAATTGAAAGCAAAGTGCTGGTCTGTCCATAGAGGACCGAGTCTTTTTCAGAGGCAGCTGCTGCTGTTGTAAGAGACTGTGACTGTCCCTTTTCTGTATTCCTTGCTGTGACATTCCCTGGATCCAGAGGCAGGCAAATGGCACATTTGGCTTAAGTCTATGCTGTGTCCTACCATGCTAACCCAAACAGAAGCTGGGCATGAAAAGGCACTGCAGGAACAGGGTGTGGAAAGTTTGAAAACATCTGCAGAAGCTTTGCAGGCATAAATGAAAAAATCTAATTCAGATCCATGTGTCTATATGCAAATGAAGGCATGTTCTCCAGATTTACAAAAATTACAATAATTAGGAAATGATCGGGATCTGGAGATAGGCAATGCAGTGCCTTACCTACTTGAGGCCAAGCAGTAAGCATCCCTTTCTTCCCTTTTTTCACTTAAAAATGTTTTTATATAGTTTCTTTCTGATAAGCAATGTTGCTCGTCTCCATGCCAGTTAAACTATTCAGAATTTTAATCATTTATCTCCTTGCTTATCTATCTGTTTCATGAGTCTGAACTTTAAGCCTTTTGGGCACCATGTACAAAAAACATTCTGTAAGTGATATGTAATACTGTCTCTTAGTGTCAAGTTGTGATTGCTTGATCAAGATGTAAGTTGACTGTGTTAGTCTCTGTTTGCTTGGGTGCTTTTGACACAGTTATGGTTTCTTGTTCAAATGGTTGGAGTTGGATACCGTGCAGTGTACAATGATTGCAGTTGGCTTTCTGCTAGACCCAGTGCTCAGAAGTCCATAGAAAAGCCTGCAGATACTAATAGACTTGGGCTCTGGCTCAAGAGGACTAGTGAATCTTGTTCTCTGTCTTGGGAATTGTTAGCTGGATGTGTGAATACACCGTTAAAACCATTTTTCCATAGAAAAAGGAGAAGAAAATAGCAACAACAGGTCAAGTACTGTGTCAATGTGCTTTAGTAATTTACACTTGCTAAAGATTTTTATATTTCAACATAAGCCTGTAAATTTGTTATCGTAGTTTAGACCAGTTCTTGTTACTTTTAATGGCCTTTGGGAATGCAAATAGCTCGACAGTCATACATAAAAAATAAGGAGGCTAGGTTTTTATGAAGATGTGCTAAGAGGCATAATGTGTTAAAATGAGACTTTTAAGTATTTTTATAAATGAGTCAGCATATCAAGGATAACATGATCACAGATTCTCAAAGACCACCTTTTATAAAACATATTTAAAGGGTTGATTGGTTAATTAGGTACTTGAACACTCAGAATAAATGATTATTCCTGTTTCTTTTGCTGCATAGAGAAAAACTGTCACAGGGAGCGAGATCCTGCTCTGCCTTGTACGTATCCTAGACAAGGTTGTTAATGGTTGTTTGCATGCAGTTCCATGTAAAAGACCAAAAATTAAGTAAGGAGCCGGTTTGAGGGCTGCTTTTTGTTGAAGTGGGCCACATGGAGGAGTGAAGTCAGATTGATAGAACAGTTCTGCCTATTAGCTGTCATTCAGGCAATCAGTTTTGAATTTTACAGAACAGGTGGAATTCCAAATAATAGCTGTCTTCAAGTGGAGAGAGAAGATATTTAACGTGGAAAACCTAGGTCAGACTCAAGAATAAAATGATGAAAAGATTAATATTTCATGCTTCTAATGTTCCCCTGCCACTCTGTACTTCACAGAAATAGTCTGTAGTATCTTGAAGAATGAGTATAGTTGGAGTATCTAATATACTATGCTGAAATGTGCCTTTATTTCAGTACATTTATCCAAATAAGAAAAAATACATGCACTTTAGGTACATTATGCAGGGTTTTCCCATACATAGTTGTAATCAGGTAATTTTGGGATTCCTGTAGCAAAGGGTGTCAATTCCTGCGTGCCCCGCTGTGTTCCTCCAAGACATTGTGAATCCTCAGCTATTGTGAGCCTACTCTTATGCTGTTACTTCGTTCACAGAGTCACTTGAACTAAAAAATATGTGTGTGCTTACATTGGGGAGTAGTGTGGACCCACCCCATGAGGGTGAGTGAGATGGTATTGAGGTCTCAGATACACGTTTTGGACAGGGAGATATTTTGAGCTAGTTCCAGACTGGTTTGAATGTCCATTAGTGGTTGAACAGCATCTTCTCATTTAGCTTTATCCAGAAAGAAGCCAGATTGTATGCTCTGAGGCAACTAAAAAAGGTGAGTTGGAGCATAGTAGATGGGTAGAAGTAAGCAATTTAGTCAGTAGTGCAGTTCTGAATTGAACAAAAGTACTGGATGCCCATGTCATTAGTAGGAAGGGGGGGATGCAGTCAAACAAACGTAACTTCATGTGAGTTATGTTCCTGTATCTGAAGATATTCTTAACTGTTCTTTTTTTTATTTTTTTTTCCTGTGAGGTGTGACTTAAAATCATTCCAGATCTGCTCTGCTCACCTAAGTGCTGTCCAGAAAATCATCATCTTTGGGTGCCAAATGTCTTGGTTAGTTCAGGATGCTTTACCTGACAGACTGCAACAATCCTGTTTCTCTGTGACACTAAAGCCTCCTTACATCACGTGAGCAATACAAATTGGCTCCAAAGACTGCAGGATCTCTTCACGTTGTAAACAGGCTGTAGTGTATAGCAGGTTCAGGCACATATTATAAGCTGTGAATTTTATCTGTCGAAGTAGCGAAAGTATGTTGCCCTTTTATTTTTCAATACCTTCCCTGGTATATACTAGACCACAAAAAGCCACAACTGAATCCTCTATGTTCTCTTGGCAAGGTGTTAGATTATGCAATGTAACTTTATGTTAGGAAGCAGACTGAGTTGTGAATTTGCTACAAGAAAGCCCTGATTTATGGTGCCACTAGCTGGCACAGTCAATCCCCACTGCAGCACCCCAGTGGCATAAAATCCGTGCAGAAGAATTGAAGAGCACCGTAACATACCTCGGCAGTACCCAGAACCCAGTGGCCTGAAATGAGCTTGGCCCAGAGCTGTTGAACAGGTAGGAATGAGTTGCCCAGGAGATGAGGTAATTTAGCGTATTATCTCAGTGACTTGTGACAACACAGCTCCTGTGTTCTTGGCTGGGGTTGAAAACATTTGCATCCCAAAGGTCAGTCCCTGCTTGTGAGAATCCCTCATCTCACTGCCTTGCTGCAGTATTCTGGCTCTGATTATTACAGCTCTGTGGAAGTCAGGGGGCAACGTTCACTTTTGGAAGGTGTCTGCCAAAGAGAAG
>NW_009944080.1:156792-177204 GCF_000696875.1 Nestor notabilis
AAGAAACTTGACTCTGACCTGCATAGGAAACAAAGCAGGGGTTTAGTTTTAATGGAACTCTTTAGTGTTAGTTGTTTAAGTGCATAATTTTCTAAAAGTAACGTTGTTTATGAGACAATACTTTTTTTTTCTTTATAACAACTCTGTAAATTACATATCTTGTAGACCCAGCAGAGGCTTTCTCCAGGAAGTCACAGAGAACATTTGTGTTTCATTCTGTTAATGGCATCTGATCTATTTCTCAAGAGATTAAATTTC
Organism: Nestor notabilis; assembly: GCF_000696875.1. Classification (NCBI taxonomy): domain Eukaryota; kingdom Metazoa; phylum Chordata; class Aves; order Psittaciformes; family Psittacidae; genus Nestor; species Nestor notabilis. Next base: position 157,051 of record NW_009944080.1, read on the forward strand.
CATAATAGTGCTCCTGAGAACACCATATTCAAGAACATGAAATTGCATCAAACTAGCAGTCTTTTCAAACTTTTAATTCGCCATGAGGAATGCAGGCAGCTAAGCTATGGGGAGGGAGAGACAGAGATGGAAGGAAGCATGTTTGGCATAAAACTGGAGTCTCAAAAGGAGAAGGCTGTAGAAAAGCTTTCTTGGTGTTCAGTACTGGAATAGAAGTGCTCCTGGAAAGCCTCAGATGTGGCAAGACCACATTATGGTTGGTGATCCTCTAAGCACACAGCTTCTAAGAGTTGGTATGCTTCTGTAAGATGCTGCTTGAGATCATGTATGTTTTACACTCTGGCCATATCTTGATAGATCAAATGGGATGTGCTCTGCCACTTGTCCTTGGGACAGTGTTGATTGACTGCTGCTCCATCCATTCCTGTCAGGGGTAACTTGTGTTACAGCCTTTCTCATTAAGTCTTCCTTTTGCTGTTGGTTCAAGACAGAATAATTTGTCTCTGAAGTTCACGAGTTATCTAGGGTTCATGAGAGTGTGTTCAAACTCCACAAGAAAAAAAAAAAGATTTTTTTAACTCTTATCTTAGAGCATCTGATGCTTCATTCCAGTTGTGGTCCATTAGCAGTGCTATGCATTGCTACAGTCATTTCATGAACAATGGTTTTACCTGCTTTCATTTCTTAGGCCTCTAACGCTGCCTCTTTGCAATTTTTATCATGCATTGAGTTGTGGTGAATCATGGTCACATTGGACGATATGAGAGAAGGTAGCACTTTTAAAATGATGTAGAGTACAGTAATATCTATTATTTAATTTATTCTGTATGTTTTGCATTCAAGACTGTTTTGTCTTTTGCCCTTTCTTTCTTCCTTCCTTTTATTCTTTATTTTGTCCTTGAATCCTGCCTTCTCTGATTCTTAAGTGGGATTTAAGTAAGTGAAATAGATTCAGAGAGAGTGCCGGCAGCAACAGAACAGGAAAGTTGAGTGCACTTCTTCTCTAAAGGGCTACTGCAGGTGTGGAGAAGAACCAACTGCAGAAGTGAGAGTGCATTGAGCAAGTTTTTAAAACCTTTGTTAAACAGAAATTTGGAGACGCACCTATATTTGAAATCAGTGAAGGTGATCAAGAAGGGAAAGGTGAGTTAATATCAATTTCTGATTTAATAGCAGAGTTTGGGTGGGATTATCAGGTGGCTTTATATGATGGTTCAGTGTTGGAACATGAAACTTAGCGATTTTTGTGCTGCAGACTTCTATTGTGGCTTTGAGCAAGAATGTTAGACTTAGATCCTTGGTGGCAGTCAGCAGCTGCTCTTCTGCCGAGATAGCCCATTGTCACCTTAAGTTGAGAAAAAAAAAACCCAGACCTGGGGGTCTCCTGAGGATAAGTAAATGAGACATGAACTTCAAAGATAGTGTAGTAGCTGAGGCTGCACAAGTGTCTGAGATATCAGAGAGATGTACTCCTTGATGTTTAGAGAAGATAGGTAAAGGGCCATAGGAGAAAACCTGAAAGTTAAAACTTATTCTGAAGACTTGGAGATGAATAAGAATTTCAGCAGAGATAGAGGTAAATCCTGGCAGGACTTCAGATAGTTATAAGCAAACTTGCAGATGAGAGAGAGATAGTGCAGAGAATTTTGGGATTGTACCTGATTCTAAGATTTTGGGAACTTGAAGCAATCTTATAGTTTGAGGTAAAAGAAAGGTTCTTCTTTCATCTCCTGGTTGTATAACGCAAAGAGACCTTTTCCGAGAAGGAGTAATTCTTTTTTTTTTTTTTTTTTTTCAGTAGGAATACTGCAGTGTAATTAGTAGCCACAGAGATGAAACGGAGAAGTAAATGGGGAGATGATGAGCCAGGGAAATGTGTGGTCAAGGGTAAAAACAAAACCTTTCAGAAGTGGAAGCCAGATGCTGAAGTTTGAGGCCCAGGAGGTTGATGAAGATCATCTTCCTGGAAGTCAAGATGAGTCTATGAGCCAAGGCTGGTACTTGTAGAGAGAGTGCCCTGCCAAAAGTTGTGGAAATTGTGGAGAGGTGTGATAGAAGTGGAGAGGACACAGATACTTCCCACTGCCATTGGTGAAAATCCTCCACAGATCAAGGAAAATGAGAGAAGATGAGTGGGATAGTTACTATTAGCTATCTCGAGGAATTATGGGAGTTACAGCAGAAGCAAGATCAGATTTGGTGGTGGAAAATATTTGTAGAGGAAGAGGCTGCAGGTAGGCAACTGGTTCAGAAGGATGCAGGGAGCACATATTAACACCCTTCCTTGTCCCAGAGGGAGGTGGCAGCAGGAGCAATGAGGCAGGGGAATGCGGGAGATCAGCTGTGGCTATGTTGAACAGGGTTATGGTTAGGGTGATGGTCCCCTTTAGCACAGCCAAGTTGTACAGAGCAGCAATGATGCCTGTCATCACCAGGAAGGCATTCAGTGAAAGACGTCAGCAGGCCTTGCAAAACTTCCTGAGGGCCCACAGCGAGGGATGGGGGCTGCTCTCCATGCAGTTTGTGGGTGATGTGGTGACATCAACAGGGTAATGAGGTGCAAGGTGAGGACTGGCTGCAAGCCTTGTGTGGCAAAGGGAGTACAGAGCACTGCCTTTTCTCTTGCCTTTCCTGGGCATTCACGTTGTGGGCTTGAGCAGTGCCTTGTCTGAGTTATCTCCATCCTGTAACACACTAGTAACTGTTTACTGCCTGCTTTGGGTGAAGCAGAGAAGATAGCTGTATTTTTGCCAGCTCTCAGATACCCTGTGTCTTTTCAGAAATAGCCAGCCTTCAAACTAAGTACTTAAATAATGCATTAACTAAAGACACTGGCTTCTGTTCTGTCACACGGGGTGTGGGTGTGGTGTGTGCATTGGGGAAAAAGCAGCAGCTCTCTTTGCCAGGGGAGAAGATTCCCAGAAGAATAAAAGGAAGAAAAGGGTTAAGGTCCTCTTCTTGCCTAGGGAAAGGGCTCTGCTTCCCTCATTGTCCCTTGCATTACCCATCCCTGAGTGTGCCCTGATTGCCTGTGCCTTGCTGCTGCTGGAGTAAAGTTATTTTTTGGAGACAACCTGTGTGATGTACTCATGATGCGCATGATGTATGGTAACTGGCAAGCAATGTACTGCTATTACTATTATGAGATATTAATTTTGTCACAGAAACTGCAGGTGAAAAGTGCAGATAGACCATAATTTCTCAGAGTGGGATTCATCCCCGTCTGCTGGACAATATCTGGCCACTGAGGCATAACAGGGACTTGTTTCAGGATCTTGTCTTGTTAAATAGCCCCATAGTGCTAGCATCGTGGCTGTGCATATGGGATCAGTGGCCTTGGTGGGAAAGGCTGGCAGAAAGGTAAGGGAATCTCTCTACATCATTGAGAGTGAGGAATACTCTTGGAAGACATTTCCCTGTCTTCATGACCACCTTAAAAAAAAAGCCAAATTGCAGATGATCATGGGCAGAGGATAGGCTAATTTAGTTATAATTGGCATGTGCTGGGATGGAGGGAGTTAGCTGATGGGATCCTGTTGAATCACCAAGGTGGCAAGAATGTCTAGACATTGTCCCTCTGCTGCTGCCTCTGACTTGCTGTGTCCCTTACAGCTCTTTGGTGGGCATACACATACTGCTACCATCCCTGTGTGGGGAAGCCTTGGGCCCTCGCTGCACCCACTTTTACAGATGTGAACACCCAAGTCTAAGCTGAGTGAGGAACCAAGCCCTGAGTATGTTTCATGGTGAAGGAGGATGAAACGGGCTGACACACTTAAGAAGAGTTAAACTGAGCTTACACATGAAATGATCATGCAAAAGCACATTAGAAAGCGGAAGAAGAGTTTCATTGAAATAGTAAAAACAAGCAAATCTGAAGTCTGAAGAGTTAGTTGGGTTTTTTTTTAACCAGGTTACATCCTTACCTTTGTCAGCCAGAAAACAAATGTCTGTTGCTATTATTGTTTATAAAAACTAAGAGAGATAAAAATAACAGTAAATTTTATATAAAGAATCACAAAGCTTTGACTAAAGTAGTTTGTATTACTGCTTAACTGCTGCTGAGCTTGAAATTGGAGAGATAATAAGCCTTCATCTAAAGCAATTAGTCTGCAGTTTTTGACTCCATTACCTTCACTTATGTGTGTAGCTGAATAGTTACATGCAGATATTTAAGGTTTAGTTGTCATATATTACTGACAAAAGTGAAATCACAACTTACATATTAATTTATTGTTAATTTAGCTTGTCAGAGATACCATAATAAACATATAATTGACTAGAGGTGAATGTATACAGTAATGTATTATGTGGAATGTATTTTGGGTCTTTAATTTAGCTTAATTGCCCACTCTACCAACCTATCAACTCTTTTTGTGTAGGGTTTAAAGGGGCCTGATACTTAATCGTAATGTGGTCGTAGGAATTAATGAATGGTACATTAAATTGTAACAATCCTTAAGTATATTGCAGCCTTACACTTTTATCTTTCTGTTTTCATAGCCAGGAGCAAACAGGTTATTTTCAAATGCATATGTAGCATTTTGTGACTACTGGTAGAGAGAAACTCAAGGATGGACAAGGAAAACATATTGCAACTTAACCCATATGAAAATGAGAGAGAGAAGAGCAATGAGGTCATGGGGGTTTAATTGTACAAAACAGTCTATGGCAAAGCAGATGATGTATACCTTGAAGGATGGAGTAAGAAAAATCTTCAGGTTTTGTTTTGTGCTGAGATGCTATGGTACTGGATAAAAAGGAGGAACTGCTGAAGGTGAGGAAAGATAAGGGAATTTTTTCTTTTTTATTATTATTTCAGACTCTGCAGATGCCATTGCACTGAGTATAGTAAGCATGACTAGTTCTTGTAGCAGGAAATTTGTAGCTAAACTTTGTTTCTTACACTTAAGAAGCCCTGGCACTTCACAGTGTAATGGAATCTAATAATAATAGCAGCCTTATTTTTTATAATTTTCATGTCCCAATATCTTTGATGTAAAAGTTAATTTACAAATGTTGCTGAGAATGATGATACATTGAATCTAATGAGTATTTGAAATTAATCTTTGTAAGCTTAATCATTGGAGGCTTCAGTTGCATTAAATTGAATTCTTTTCCATGGTCTTTTTCTCTTAAGTTATAATACATAGTTTTAAATTGATTATATTGATGCTTGACTTTGCTGTTGAAAGAAGTTTTATTCCAACAGTCCAAGCTAAACCAGCCAGATAAAACAAAAGCAGTTGTGAACATATGGGACAGAAAAATACGAGGAGAAATTGATTGAAATAGCCCTGGAAAGTACTTAGCACATAATGTTTGTCCATTAATAAAATGTATATATCTGAGGAAATGTTTTGACTTTCTTTGCTCCCTTGTTCAAAGAAGTAGCTGACTTCAGTTACTACTCATCTACTTAAGAAATGTTACCCTCCTGCCTATAACATCTTTAAGGTTGATACTAAGTAAATAGATGATGTCTTCATTTGTTTCTTATTTACAACCTGGGCTTTCCAATGCCCTTCACGGAGATTAGGAGACTATGTTATCTACTAGGCATCTTTCACTCAAGTGTTTTGACAAATTCAGCATTATACTGGACTGAATGTTGACAGAGTATCCCTGTACAGAACAGAGAACTTGAAGGAACTCTAGAAAGTGCATATATCTGAAATACGATGAAGAGATATTTGGAGGGTCAAATTGAGAATAAATCTAACGATTTCATCAAGCCTTGAGCTGGCCCTTCTAATATCTTTCACTAACCTGAAAACCCTTATGTAGAAAATCAAAGCCTTAAATCTGTAAGAGCAACAAACTTGTAACTTACAGTTTTACTCCAGTTGGCCATTCTGCTTTCATACTGTTTTTATAATGGACAAAGCTAATACTGCAAGTCACTGTTCTCTGTACTGTTCTGTCATGATGGTAAGAAATGCCTCTTTCAGAAGTCAAATTTCTCTTAGGTCCTTGATATATGAACTCTGATGGAACTCTGTCTGAGAATGAACTTCAGGATTGGGACCACAATATAAATCAGGCTACGTTTACATGCTGGAATAATGTTGCACACCAGGTTTCCTCATGATTTGTTTCAGAAGATTTATTTTATCACCCGTTGGCTCCCATTCTCTTGCTTGTGAGGAAATACTGTTCATGCAGGTCTTCATCTGACCTTGGGGTGGTAGGTGACTAGAATGTACTTGGGGGTCCAAGTAGGTCCACTGCCAAATCTCTGTTCTAGATAGTGCTCTTCCTACAAATTCCTGTAAGTTCCTATAAATTCCTGTAAATTTCCATAAATTTTAGAACTGCTTCAGTCAGTTATAATGCTCTTAGCATCTGGGTGGGTCAGTAAATAAATAGTCATCCTCTGTGTCATGCAAGACGGGGGCAATTCTTTTTGCTCTTCAGCATTCTGGTGTGAATTCCAGAAAGACTACGGCAATCAAGAGCACACAGCCACTGTCACAGGCTAAGCCCAGATTCTAAGTCTTCAGTGTTCACACTGCTGTAAATTAGAGACTGTTTAAAACTATGATGCACTGAGTTGTTTGGGTTTTTTTCTGTGAAATGCAATTCATGCATGCAGGGATATTTCCACTAAATCATCTAACTCATAATATTTGGGGGAGATCTTTCAAATCTCCATGGAGTCTGGAAATAGATGAGGAGACAAGCAGGAGTTTATGGGTTGAGATTAAGGGGAGGACAGGGACAGGTGACATTGCAGTAGGGATCTACTACAGGCCACTCAACCAGAAAGATAGAGTGGATAAGGCCCTCTATAGGCAGATAGGAGCAGCCTCATGTTCACAGGGCCTGGTACTCATGGGGGGCTTGAACCACCCCAGTATCTGTTGGAGGGACAGCAGGGGATAAGCAATTCAGGAATGGATTGATAATAACTTCCTTCTCCAAGGGATAGAGGAGCCCGTGGGGAGAGGTGCTGTGCTGGACCTTATTTCACCAACACGGAGGGTCTGGCGGGGAATGTGAAGTTCAAGGGCAACCTTGGCTGCAACAACCATGATATGGTGGATCCTTAGGGCAGCAAGAAGGGTACACAGCAAAGCTCAGTACCTTGGATTTCAGGAGGGCAGACTTTGGCCTCTTGAAGACAGGCTGAGAGACTTCAGCCTGGAGAACAGAAGGTTCCAGGGAGCCCTTAGAGCAGCCTTTGAGTACCTGAAAGGGCTGACAAGAAATCTGTAGAGGGGCTTTTTACAGGGGCATGTAGTAACAGGAGAAGGGGCAAATGGCTTTAAACTGCGGTCGAGTAGGTTTAGATTACGTATAAGGAAAAAATCCTTTACTGTGAGGGTGGTGAGACACTGGAACAGGTTGTCCCAAAGTGTTCACAGCCAGGTGTGATTGGGCTTTGAGCAACCTGATCTAGCAGAAGGTGCCCCGTGGCAGGAGGGTTGAAACTGGATGAGCTTTAAGGTCCTTTCCAACCATAGAATCATTCTAAGATTCCATGTTGGACATTTTTGGACCATAAACCTAGTTTTACTTAAGAATTTATGTGCAATTACATTAAAATGGATAACCAAAGAAAGATTGAAATAGCAATTCGATAGGATGGAGAATTACCAAACCAAAAAATTCTCATTGTTTTAAAAATTGTTTCTGATGCCAAATATACAGTAAGCTTCTGGTTTTATTCTTGAGGGTTTAAAATACCTGAAAACTGAAACTTTTTGTCTGAATTTGTGATAAAACTGGACTTAATCACACCACCACCACTCTATTTATATCAGAAAGCTCTTCCCCATCTTGCTCTAGGAAAGAAAATAGGGCTAGGCTGGTTGCTACTTCTGTAATAAAACGTTTTGGAAATATTGTTTTATGTACACAAAGATACAGAGTAATTGAGCTCAACAGGCCATGTAAAATACACATGAGAAATAATGTATGTACTTGAGGCTAAAAATATAAGCCAAAATGAATCATACTGGGATGCTCAGTTCTCATGCTACTTCTAGTCCTCTCACTTGAAACTAGAGCTTATTTCTCTTTGCTTTTGTTTCCCAAATAGCTTCTTTGTCATTTTCCTTGACCTCTATGAAAAAGTTTGAGCTAGAATCAATTCTTTCTTCAGCTAAGTTGCTGCAGCACAGTCTACTGTAATACACAAGGCTGTGCGTAATTCTGCAGAGGAGAAGAGAAATAGGTGTGGTAGAGGTTTGGGAAAGCAGTTATTGAGAGATTATAACACAGCTACATGAGTGTGCTCTTTCTCTAGGGAGTGACTGTGTAGGGAGACAGTGATATACATTTTTTAAACCTTGTTCCTGATTATGTTTCATTCTGTTCTGCCCAGAATCTTCTGTCTTTAGTCACAAATGCATATGGGTTACAAGAAACACAGCTTTCGATACCCACTGAACCTATGTTTTGTCTTTCTTTGGCCCTTTTCTTGAATAAATGTTTTGTGTCAGTCAAAGAGAAACTGTTTTTGTGAGGAAAAAGGTATTAACTTGTTGCAAGCTATTCACCAAATACTGTTTGTACTTTTACGTGTGGTTGGCTGCTTGTCAGGTGTAATACGTAACTTTTATTTATTTTTATTGCTGACACTGCTGATAAAACAAGAGATGACAGTTGCTCTAAGGAGACTGAATTTAGGTGACACTCGGATGTTTATACTTCATTGCTTTTCATTGTCTTGACAGTTTCCATGAGTTTCTTTCCATCAGATAAGCCTTCAATTACCAAATGAAAATCAGCCCATGGCCCAAAGCTAAAAAACTGTTCAACAGGATATTTTATATTCTTCATCAACCTGGATAATACAACTAACTCAAGAATAGATCAGCTTCAGTTAAGGGATTCTTTAAGACTGATTGTGCTGGCAGTGTGCAAAGTGAAGACCTGAATCTGAAAAAGGTGTAGCATTCATTTACCATGTGTGCTGATTGTCTTTGCAAATGTTAACTATCAGTACGTGTTCCTTTTGCTTTCATACCCTGGGAGGGAGAAGAAGATACACAAAAAACGTGTATTAAGCCAGACTATTAGCTTAAGCAAACAGACCAATGAAATCTTTGCCGTCTGCTTTGTGAAATTCCATTGAGTGAGAGAAGACAAGGAAAAATCCACCTATGCCTGCAGGAATTATGGGGTTAGAGGGAAGAAATATTTTTGCTGAATTACCTGCTGCTGTTGCTAGTCTCTCTGATTCTGTCCTTCCCTCCTGGGAGGTGGTTTGTAAAGGGGTTGGGATATGGGAGGCAGTCGCTTCCTGCTGCCTGGCTGCGTCATTCATCCTCCCGGTGCCTCAGTTGCAGCGTTCTCTGACACCGCAGCAGAGGCAGATGGCTGAGGGTGGCACTGAAGGCTCCCATCCATTTTTAGCAGCAGATTCCAGTACCTGCTAGTCATTTACTCTTTTGTCAGTTGGGTAATGCTTCAAACTTTGGCCACATATTCAACTTTTAAAAGCTGGGCTAGTTCCTGGTGTTTTGGGGGGAGCATTTCAGACAAATATCCTCCTGAGTTTTACTGATGCCACTGAAAGATGCAATCCTGTTTGTTGTGAGATGCACTCTGCATGCCTGAAACACAACTATAACGACTGAAAAAGCTGCAGAGTCTTATTTAGAGTGCTGGGATTTGGCAGGAGATGACCAGTTAACATGAAAAGCCAGGAAGAAAATCAAATAGTTGTGGGAGATGTTGAAAGTAACAGATGAGAAGAGGTTGCTTGCAGAATTTTGATTCTGCACAATAAATTATTGCTGGCAAATCGAACTGCTGCCTGCTTTTCAGTGACATTAGAGAGCTAGAAATAATGTATATTTTGGCCAGGCAATCATCTACTGTCTTTTATTGACAGGCAAGTAAAGCCTGAATGAGGAAAAAGACTAATTAATCATTACTTTGTATAACCCTTACCAGCACGATACAGCTTTTACATTTGAGTCCTAGCGTGCAGTGTTTATTTAAATTAAGTCTGTGGGGGTTTTTTTGCTGTAAGATCCAGGAATAAAACATATGATAATACTTGGGGGTGTTTTAAGGGAGCCTAATAGAGTTAGGTGTCCAAGTCCAACCCAAAATGACAGTCTCAAATGTTTTTTCTTTCTGTATACCACATAGTTGGTAAATAATGCCCAGGGGAGAAACTGTTGAGTCGTGATAAATTGTTAAGCATCCAAAAGCTATTGTTGGTCTCACTGGGGACCACTGAAAGCTCAGTGCTCTTGAAAATCCAGCCAATTATGTAGGTGCTTATGCACAGGCTTTGAAGGCTCACTTTTCTTTCGCATTAAAAAGGATGGGTTTTTAAAGCTTTCTGCTGTCACTGGCCATATATTTTCCGCTCTGTTTTCTTTTGAAAACAACTAAAAAGGTAGCACACTTGAAACAAACACATTTGAACCTCTGCGTAGTCAAATTATGGCGTTTAATTCTGCGAAGTTGAAGGTCATCTGTTGGTCAGTATTAAGAAAGAAAAGGTAGCATTTTCTCAGATTTTAGGGCATTAGGTAATCCTATTCAGTTTTGTCTTTTTCTTTTCCTCCAAGAGGTAGTAATGAAACTGAATTGCCATTTTAGTGATAGAATACAGTTTGGGGTTTTTTTAATTGAAATGTAACAGACTCTGAAAGACCTCAGGACAGGAGATGCTCTAAGATAACTATTTACACTATTAATGGTAATGAAATATAATTATGGGGTTATGTTATTTAAATATAGCCTACTTACAGAAAGGTGTGTGTTGCTAAAATGGTGCTTTCCGCATGTAGTGATAATACCTAACACATTCTTGGTGCTTTATGTCTTCAAACTGCTTTTGAAAGCATTCTTTCTGACATCTCAGTGATGTAGGTAAACTGTATTACCCACACTTGACAGAAAGGGAAGCTTAATGCGAGAATGAAGTGACTTGCCCAAGGCTAAATTGCTCCTGTGTTTCAGCCTCTGAGCCGGTGATACGCAATGTTGTTTGCTGCTGTGAGGACTATCACTTTGGGTCAGCACTGGCTTCAGGCTGTCTGTTGCAAGGTGCAAACATGTCCTACATTGCTTAAGCATTTTGGAAATGCTAACACTGATTTATTCGTTCATTCATCCAATTACTCAGGTTTCAGTTCTTTCAAATAACATCAGGCACCCTTGGGTCTTTGGCTTTTTATGGGCACTTCTAGGGATTTGACAGCCTTTTAAACAAAATCCTCCTAAACCAGACTCTAACAAGTAATTGTGGATATTAACACTCCATCACGAGTACTTGTGCACACTATGGTTATATATGTTCATGCATACACACACAGATGCACACACATGCAACCCCACCATGAAAATCAGCAAAAGAATCCTTGTGCCTGCCAGCACCCGTTAGCTCTGAACCTGAGAGCAAGAAAACACTGTCTTAAGGCCAAGATGCTTCCAGAAAGATGTTGGGCAGTATCTCGCCCCCTTCAGAGGCAGTATTTTCCAGTTTCCACTGGATTTCTGCTGGCCTAAGTGATAACTGACTTGGAAAAGAAAAAGCAGACTGGTATCCCCTCTCAAAAAATGTCTCATTTCTAGAGCAAAGAATAGTGCCCTTCCCCTGCAGATATTTTTAAATTTGAAGTGGTTTGTTATTTGTTCCTGAAGGAAGAATTTCATTATATCTTCTGGTTTGTGTAAAAAAATCCAAGTGCTGTGGGTGACTGCTTTGCAGACAGGAGAAAATGAGCCCCAGAACTGCCTATCGGATGCACTAATGAAACCTCCTCTTGTATCTGAGTGCCTCACAACTGTTAATGAATTTAACCTTAGTGGTAGGGATGCTAGCACAGCTTATGAAGCCTGAACAGAGCATTTTTCGGTTAGTCTTCCTAACTATTACAGACTGCACACTTACCTTTAATTTGTGCTTATCCTTTTACAGAGAGAGGATAGAGGCACAAAGAGATGATCCCGCTGTCTCAGACCCGGTGCTTAACCCTTGTCTCCCAAGTCTTCAGTGCTTTCACCATCAAACTTGCCTTTCTCCCAGAAAATTCAGTATCTCCTGCTCTCACCCAGCAGTGACAGGAGTATTTTGTAACCTGCAAATGTGTTTGCTTCCCTTGAGGGGCAGAATATATGTCATTCCTTAGTGGGCAAATAGGAATGGCATGAGGGACGTGTGAACAGTGCTGCTTTTAGCTGTCTTACTAGACAGATAGTTCTGTGGCCATGGGTCACTGGTCTGAGAGAAAGAAATATGATGAGGTTTTCAGGAAAACCCTTGCAATTTCTCTTTCTGGCTTTCATAGCATGGTGAAGCAACTGCATTTTCAGTAAGCTACAACTAACGAGGACAAGGAGGGACATGAGAAAGTGTGGAGGCTGGAGGAAAAGGAGCCTTCCCCTGAAAACAGATGTAGTAGTGTGTTAAAAATATATGTGTGGGGAAGAATGAAAATCACTGGTAGAATAAATCATCATCACACTGTTTCTTTCTGGCAATTCTGCATTTGAAACTATAGACTGTGTCTGTCCTGAAATACTCCAAGTGGGCTTCCCCTGTCCTTGTGGCTCTAGCAGAATAAGCAGAATAAGTGGTATGGAACTGGCCTCACAGTCCTGCATTTTCAAACAAAATAAAATAAAATAAAATTTAAAAAAAGGATTTTAGCACTTCATTGATTGCAGTAAATGCTGTTTTCAAGAAATATTTTCTGGTTAAGTAAGATAGACCTTTGCCTCTATTTCTTGGCTTAATAGTTCCATTTTAACTGTATCTAATGCATACGCTTTTGGGTTTTTGAGTCCTTCTTAAAGATTCACAATATTTGTTTTATTTTCATTACATCCATGTATTATCAAACCATACATACAAACATGCACTTGTAAACGGACATACCTACCCAACCAAAACCAACTTCTCTCCAAAGAAACAATCAAATAAGATTTGAGCCAAATGTTAGGAAGCTTGAAAAAATCCCAAATGTCTAATTTAAGGGCTTTCAGAAAAACAGTCTTTGATAGTAAGGGTGATTTTTGGAGTATAATACTGATGACTTTACCATCTAGGACTTGGAGTTCAGTTGTTGAAGGTATCAGACAGGGTGTAGGGACTGAGAAAGACGGTCTGGTGGCTGAGGAGGTTAAATGCTACCGTGAGCCCTCTCACAGCCTTGTGCGGTAGTTTCTATGTGTACCTGAGTGATCCCCTTAGCCAAATTTTTCACAGGTTTCATAGTTCCCATTTGTCCTATTTCTTTCCCAGTGCTCAGCTGGATGTAGTTGCTCAGTAAGACTCTGGATTCTAAACCAGGTTTGGGTTTTTTTGACTTTCAGAAGTGCTAGACCTTTCTGGCTACAATTGAACTAGATAGGAGCTATGCTTAACTATATAAAGTTATGATAATTACTCAGAAAAAAAACCTGATCTCAGGTGTCTGAAATTCAACACCCTAAATTAGCAAAATGTTTGACCTTAGTCATTCTCTGACTCAGCTCCCTATCTGTGCAATGGGACAATATATTCTGTTCACCATGTAGAGGTGCTGTGGAAAGAAAGTGGTGAATATTTGAAACACTCACATATTGTAGTGATGAGCTCCATAGAAACCGCTATGAGCAAATTGATAAATCTGCCTTTAAAGCAGGTTAGGATTGTGTGCTGCAAATAAGGCTGCACACACAATGGTGAGGATCAAATGAAATATTGAAGAGGCCTCATTATATGTGAGCACCAGCCACTTGGTGCAATGTCTGAGGCAGTTGAAAGTGTGGAGGATATGTAATTAGACTCTAGGACAATACATATGCACAAGGGACTGAATTAGAGCTTGTGGACCTTGAGGCTTAAATCTGACACTTCCCATCTTACTGCCTGTGTGTGAACCTGTGAACCTTAACCTTAAGGTAGATTTTGTCTGTTATTCTTGAATACAGGTGAGATTTTCAAAAGCACTTGTCTCTGTCCTGTCTCTGTTGCTGGAAAAGATAAAAGGAATTTATGGGTAGTTTTAGTGGGAGCAGAGTTAGGCCAGTGTTGAGTACTTTCAAGTCACAAACTGTGATTTATGTTGCAAATTGTCTGAAAAATACACTGGGAAAAAATGAAGTACTTAATGCTTGAACTCAGTGAAGCTCTTGTTATTTCCTAAGGGCTGTTAGCTTTCTTTATTAAGAACAACCTTGTATGTGAGATGTTAAAATTAGGTATTGGCAGTGTTTATTGTTGTTTGCTAGTGCATAACATGAGTGTGCACGATTGGTCTTATTAACCTTGAATTCAGAATTTCATTGACCTGATTCTGAACATCAGAAACCTTCATGTAACCTATGGAGGTTTTTATCTGACATACAGAATTGTGTTGAAATGACTCAGAGACAAGTTTTAGCATTTATTTATATTACGGCAAGCATCAGAGATTAGACTCCTATTGTGCCAGGTTTTTATCAAACACTGCCATGAAGATCTGGCAGTACAAACTGACGAATAGAATTTTCTCTTATTCCTGTTTTACACACAGAGGAGGCAGAATCTGGCCTGCAGGGAGCAGAACTTGTTTTACTCTCACTGAAGAAGAGGAGAGACTTCCTTAAACTCAGGCACAAAATCTTTAACAGAATCACTTGCAGAATCATCCAGAGCTGTTGGGTCAGAATTGTAATTTTAGCAGCGTTAATCTATTTCTCTTCTCCCTTGCAGATACAGTCTTCCAGACTGCATGCTAAGACTTTGCCTTTTCTTTTTTCTGCACCCTTTTGAGACTTTTTCGATCCCTTATATATATACAGTGTCTTATGCTAGTAGTAACTGTTTTCCCCTGCAAAAGAGAAATTTTTTTTCATCACAGCTTTACTCATGACACCTACTATGTATTTATTTGACTTTGGAAATCAGAGTGTACTGAAGTCAATGCTACAGTACATTCCTCCCACTCTCAGCATAATTTTCTACCATACCTTTGGCATAGACTCCCCGATCCTGCACATTTTCTTAGCAGTAAAGAAGAAAGATTTTAACTGCTACAATTTATGGGACCTCACAGGGAAAACATTATTTCCTTAGAAGTTGCAGAAGTAAATATAAGTATTCCTCACAGTGAGAATTCAAGTGAGCTACCAATTGAATTGAAATACCTATCTTAACTCCAGGAAGCTGGCCACTTTCACAAACTAAGAGAGTGCTTCGGAAAAGCTCTGTCAGCTCTCTTCCCCCTGGAAGCCCACTGGTCTAGCACACAATCTTTTTTCCACTGTTTAATGGGTTCCACCTGCCGTGGTGCGTTGTGATATGAAAAAGCAATAACAAACTTTCAGTAGCACAGATATAGCCAGGTACAAACTGAGATGCACATCATGGAGGAATGTTTCTTTACTGTGTTGAACAGGGTATACCATGCTGAATTCTGTTTTGGAGAAGACCACATCTAGAGGTGGCTAGGCTTGATGAAGATACTAGCTTTTCTGGGAAATCTTTGTCTAAATTTTTGTCTGATTTTTCTAATTCAATTGACTTTCCAATGCCCTTTGTTCTCTCTTAGCCACCAAATGTAACTCCTATTTTTAGTTTCTCACATAGTTATTCGTATTATAATAATATCTAGTAGTTCCAGTCATTATTATGGTCGCTATTTCCAAAGAAATGAAGATCTAAGTGTAAAACAAGAGATCATGTTCATGATGAGCACAAATAGTGAAACAGAAAAGCATAGGAAGACAATAGAAAGGCCACTTTCTTCCTAGGATTTGACCAGGATCGTAAAGTACAGGGTTATAGATTAAGCACATTGGAATGCCTAGGATCAATGAATAGATATGAATAGTGTGTTCATCCCAAAAAAGTGTGACTTTTTAAGAATCAGTGTTTTCTCCAGTGGGACACTGAAAGGAAGGAAAAGTTTGCACTTGCAAATGGAATCCCTTCTCCCATTCTTATATTCATGAGGGAAGTTCAACCTACAGCTTACAAGCCCAGCTAGATGGTGGCACAGAAGACAGACTCTACAATTGCTTACTGCCTTCACACAATTCAGAGGGGAATTCATACAAAGTGATTTCATTATTCCTTCTTTCTTAGTATCTCATTTCTTTCTGTTTTATGAGCACTGAAGTCTAATTTTAAATTTGTTTTAAATCACATTTCTTTATTGTTTCACTTTTTTATTGTTTGCTATTGCTGAACAAAAAAATTCTAACAACCCTAATGAGACCGTAGCATTCTGTATGATGACGAGATTTTAAATGTTAGACATAAATTAGTCTTAGGAATAACAAGGCTTCAGTCTCGTACACAACAGGAATGTATCACTAAATCTCTAATGTTATGTGTTAAATGTGTTCTTAAGAACAGTGGGGATTTCACATGGTGTGCACTCACATAAGCCTGTGTGTAAGATATGAGTCAGCTCTGGAAGTCTCTGTTATTTTGTAGCTTGAAATATCACTCGTCTATCTACTACACTTAAAGATTTATTCTTAGAAGGAGCAAGAAAATATTGCTGAAGGACTGAGACCAAACTCCGTGTGCTAGTGCACACCTAGGGTTTTTGTTGGCATCTGTGAGATTGCTGTATGTTCCTCTGAAGGAAAAAAAAACTAGTGCCTTGTTCCAAGGTAGCTAATTTAGCAAGAAAGAGAGTAAAAACTTTGATTCCAGAAATTTCCAGAAGATAAAGAAAAAATATGAAAATTTCACCAGATTTCACCAGAAGTTGAATTATGGTGTGCACTGTAAAGCTCCATTTAATAGTGAAGTTAAAGACTAATGTATTTTCCTATTCCATTTCCTCCAAGACTTCAGTTGTTTTTATAGATCTGGATAGAAAAGCTATTCCTCAGCTGAATAGGAACAGCATTCTTCGTTACTGTAGCAGGAAGACTCATGGGAGAAGTTTATGGGAAGTACCTTTCACCATCTGCCAGAAAGTTTATGGAGCTCTAGAGCTGTTCCATTTCTGCAGGTTGGCCCATTGAAGGACCTGGACTTTGAAGGACTTTTTACAGAGTACTTGTTCATCTGCCTGAGCCATTGCAATGGGTCCATCACTGGGATTATTTTGTTAAAGTGAGCAAGATATGGACTGCCATATCTTTAGCAATTGGCTTAAATATTCCAGTTGTACCCTTCTCAAAATCATGACAGAAAATATTTCTAAATAAATCATTTAAAAAACAAAACCAATTTTTAATTCTGGGAACTGAGATTACTATTTGTAAATAGGAAGAGAATGTAGTGGAGCCAGTCACTGCACATCAGGCTTCCTGAAATGTTAGTATTATTTAAAAAGTACCTATAAGGCAAGTGATATTTGGAGGCACTAAGCCCTACTACTTGAAACAGTGTTATCCTTTCAGTTATATTGATTTCTTTTGTGACTCTTGGTTTCTTTCCCAGGAACTTACAATGCTTGGTAAAAGCTCATGTTATTTATCATCCATGAACTCTTGCAGATATATGATATTTCAGCAAAATTCTATTTCTTAGCAATCTACTCTAGATGACATATTTTTTTCCAGAATCTAGCCACAGGCTAGATTGTTTTTCATCTGATATCCAAATTATTCAAAGACATGTCATCTGAGAAATACTGTGAGCAATAAAAGGGAAGGATTCTGGAATTTGTCAGTGCAAAGCTAGTTGAAATCAGAACTTTTTTTAGTATCTCTCTGAACCTTCTTTCAGCACAGATCTGATTTAATATTATTCCATGTTTTCATCCCTCTGTGCTCATCTCTTGACCTCAGGATGCCAGTCATATTAATGTGAGAAAATGTCTGCAATCTGCTTACAAATGTCTTCTAGCAAAGAATTCTGGACTCAGTTTTGCTTGAAGTGTGTCTTAAATACAGGAGCTATTCAATAAATCTTAAATTCCATATTTACTACTACTGCATCTATTTCTGTCTGGTCTTTTGGTAACTGCATTGCCTTCATGTGGTTTCCTCCTCAAACAGCTCTTTGATAGCCAATTTGGGTGAGACATCCTCTGTCTGCCCAGTGGGCAATGTCTTCTTCTGAGAAAAAGGAAATAAACTGTCGGTGCCTGCAATTTGCATGTCTGCAGTTATTGTACATTTTTCTCTATTGGCAAATGTGCTGGAATAAGTGCATTGGAAGTATTTTCTCTTGTGTACATATTATGAGCCTTTCCCTGTGTAGTTCTAAGAAAATACTTCTTAGTGTCCCACTTTGAGCTTAGATACATCAAAGACATTATTGATGTCTCTTGATAAGAGACTTAGCTATGCTTTGTGGCTGCCTTTTATTGTAATGATATTTTGCAACTTTTTGTGTTATGAATAGTTGACTGCATTTCAATCAGTTATTTCTTTCTGTTCAGTTTTATTACTACTATTAAAAAAAGTGTGGTATTTAATGTATTTATTTGATACCTGTAAACAGAAAAATGACTGCTCGGTGCTGCATGAACCCTGATAGATATTTTCAGCTTAACACTATTGCATAGGAGAAGCCATTGTTACATAAAGCATAAATTTGCTTGAGTTAACAATAGGATGTTGGAAGTTCCTTTAGGAACAGTCCTGCAGTGACTTGAGCATGTTCTTTGAAGTAATGTATTGGAAGAAATGTTCTATTTCTCATAAAGGTATTATATTTGACATTATATGAAACAGTCATTACTCATTTCAACCCCTTTGGCCAATGAAACTGAAAACATTAAACTTGCATTCCTCTGAACATGCCTACTGTTCCAAGGCAACAATAATGCTGGGAAATTTCACTGTTGATTGTAAGCGGTGATATCATTAGTCATCAGAGTCATTATTAAATTATATGATTTGTTTAATAGACCTACAGTATATTTAGATTGCCGAAAAATCAATTACATTCTTTTCTACATAGTTATCGGAAAAAGCCTACAAACACACATCAATAGAAATCTATGTGAGACTGTTCTAGTAGGAACTAGACTGAAGGCGAAATTCCTGTGATCATTACTAAAGCCTTTCTTATTTCTAAGAGCTGGAACTTGGTCCTGGTCTAAGATAGCATTTATGTCAGACGTGTTTATGATTTGACCTTATGGCAAAGCTTGAGGTTAGGCCAAAACAATATTGCACATAAGCAGTCAATACCTCACAGTTATTCATTGTGTCTGCAAATGGTTCAGATGTGGTGGTGGGGTTTTTTCTTAGCATTAGGAATGGCTTTTAATTTTTTGAAGTGTAAATGCCTAGTGCCATTTTCATGTCCTTAGTTGTCCAAGACACTTGCATAGCCTTGATATCTGACATACACAGAGAACTTCAGACCTGTGTCTTTCTGGAGCGGCAGAGAGAAACCAAGCAGGATGCCCTATAACATCTAAAATAATACGTGACACCTGTGATTAGGGAGTAAAAACCTACTGTTATCCTTTTAGTTATATTCATTTTTAAGTGATCATTCATGTCTTTCTGGTTTCCTGCAATGCTCTCTAACAGCTGATGTAATTTGCCTTCCATGCAGATCCACAATACTTTAGCAGCATTTAGTTTCTTAAGAGACTAAGAAATTCAGCTAATATTCAGCTAATACTTTCTAAAAATATCTTACATGAGTTGTCTTTCCTGTAGTGTCTTTTGTATCATATAATTATAGTTTCATATTAAGTTCTGTATACCTCAGATAATAATTATATATATATTTATGAATGACTTAAAAAGAAATGGTTTTACAAAATATATACAGACATTATTTCAACTTCAATTGAAATGAAAGAAAGCTGCTTAGCATTTACAGAATGCTTGTTGTCTTCCTGAAAGAATTACATCTAGTATTACCTTCTGTATTTGAGTTTCTAGCATGCAGAAGGGATTTTATCTTCTGTATTTATCATGAGCTAAACATTGCTCATTAATAACCACAGAACCTGAGGTCTATTGTTTTAAGAGACTGTAGGCAGAATAGACCGAATTATTATAAACTAAGTTAAAAATATGTGCTATTTATGCAGTCCTCTGGAAAGCAGACTTTTTGCATTTGCAGGAATGATAGGATAAATTGTTTTGTATATCTCAGCAAAGAACAACGATAATTGCTAGAAGATTATGTGACTACTAGCTGTAATTCATATAGAAGAAATGTTTTAGTTGTTTACACAGAAACTAGATATAAGACAGTATTCAACCAGAGGGGATCATAACAGTAATTCTAGTGTAATTTCAAAACCCTGAATTCAGGAACTACTTTTTATTCAGGAATTC
>NW_009944080.1:177235-202716 GCF_000696875.1 Nestor notabilis
ACAGAAAGTGGTAGCGGCTACTGAGAAATGAGAAAAAGTAAACCACTCATTCATATAGGCAGCTTGGGATGTGACAAAAAATGGAATAAAGTTGTTTGTGAGATTAGTTCATACCTAAAACTATATATAGTGGTAGAACAAAGTCTTTGCATATTGACAGCAAAACCCCTTAATTAAAAAAACCACCTCTAGGATTGAGTTGGGAAGATACATACAGCCATGCTTTTTGTCTGTGCCTTCACCTTTCTGTCCATCTCTGTCAATAACTGTGGAATCCAGCAGCTGGTTTCAGCCAAATGTGACAGAGCAGGCAGTGATCTCAAAAGTATTAAGTCCAAATCTGAAAATTAGTGGCTGCACAGGAATAAAGAAACTTGGATTAATGCCTCCACATGGGCAAAAGGATGCAGGATGAACTCTACAGTTGCATGTCTGGCTGACCAGCTGGCTAGCTGAGTAGTTTCCTTTTCCATAGCCAGTTTTCTGACTTGGGCTGTAACTCTCTACAGATCACAGCCTATAAAGTTCCCTAGCCCTTTTTGTGTGGATTAGAAGAAATTTAATACTCCATTTTCAGCAACACTAAGTTTCAGGGGAACAAGATAACCAGAATTGATAAACTGTACACAGGCAAATGCTGTTGAGTTAATTTTGAGAGTGTCTAGAAGGTGAATGTTGAGGTTCTGAGCAAAAAGTATTGGAAGTTGTTAGGTTTGGCTGCAATCTAACGATTCCTGTAGGTTTTAGCACTTGTCCCACAAGTTTTCCTCAAGCGAAAAAATTCAGATTTCATAGTGCTAAGTGACAGAAATATTGCAGCTTGGGAAGTAGTCTCTAAATCCTGGGTGGCTGTAGTAATTCCCAAAGGAATAATATATGTCACCACAAATGAAGTGTGAAGCTTATAGCTTTTCTGTCTCAGATACATCAGAGAGAAAACTCATGCAGTACAGACTCAACAGCTTTGCAAATCTCCACCTGAAAGACTGTAATTTGCTTGAAGGTCTCCAGGCAGACTAACAGCTTCCAACTGGAATTGCATGTATGTGCATTTTCTATTGGATAATGTTATATTAACATAAGTAAGACTTTCTTTCCTGTGAAGGTCTGAAGGTCTGAATAGGGCAACAATTTTAGAGCCTGACAAATCAAGAATCCACACACAGAACATAGCCACTTGAGACTTACAGCTGTAACGTTTAGATTTCTTAATTTCTGTAATTTTCATTGTTTATTCTCTGTCTATCTGCTCATCTCCCCACATTTTTGTAACATTCTTTAGATGTGCGGGAGGGTGTTGGGTTTTTTGGGTTTTGTGTGTGTGTGTGTGTGTGTGGTTTGTTGTTGTTGGTTTTCATTGGGTTTTTTTTTTTCCCATCTTGAACTCTTCAATGCTCTTTGATTCAGCTCCTCCCCTCCCCTTCCTTCCTCACCCCTCCCTTCCCCTCCTCTCCCTTCCCCTCCCCTCCCCTCCTCTCCTCTCCTTTCTTATATTGTTGTGGGTTTGTTTTTTTTTCCTCTTAATACATAAAGTTTTGGTTAGAATGTCAGCATTGTTTGTATCACACACACAATCAAGTTACAACCCATGTCCGAGGTTTCTGGCCAAAATGAGGTAGACTAACATTAGCCTTCCAATGAGTGTGCAGAAGTCAACGTGTCATTCCCTCTACCCCTGAAAATTCAGGACTTCCCTGATGCCTAGAGCCAGCAAGCCGATAATCACTCATCAGGAGAGTTCATGGCCCCAGACCTTTTTCCTGTAGCTGGTTGCTGTCAGACTGGATGCTTGTGCCCACACAGCACTGAGTAGTCTTCACGAGGACTCTGCAGGGAGGAAAATGTGCCTCTGAGCAAAAACCATTACAAATGGCACTAATTCTCCTCTATGATTTATGTATACCCTCAGGATGTACTCATGGAGATGAGGCTGCAAAACTGGAATTTGAAGTCATGTGCAGTTCAGGGGAGGATCTGTATTTGTGTTCATTTCTGTAAAGCATCCAGGATACTCCCATACCACACAGATGTTTTATTGTTGTATATTAATATGCATTACTGAAATACCACCTGAAGGCCAGGAACAATTTAAGCTGTATTGTGCTAGGCATGAATAAAAAAAACCTCAGTAAGCAACAGTCATGGCCCCCAAAGGGCTGTTGTGTGGAATACAACTCTCATACTGAAGATATGAGCAAAAGTAGGAGGGACTGCGGGGCAAGAGAAGCAGGTAACTACTGATGAGCTAAATGCAACCACAAAAAAAGACTAGTATCAGGTGTAGAATAATTCCAATTAAAGATAGAATTTATTCTATAACAAATATGTTATCTTGATGAGCTGCTATCTCCAAGAAGACAAGTGTGGTGGAGTAAGGATACCTGTTTTCATATGCCTTATTGTGATTCTGTATGTGTGGCAATGCTTCTAATTTCTTCCAAATGCAGTTGAGACAAAGAACTTCCAGCTGTCTTAGGACCAGCTAAAAGTGTCACCAGGAAGCTTAATTTTTTAAGATGTGTTACAAATATACATGATTTAAGTTGGAGGCCAATGCGTTTATTAAATACTAAGCTGTTCTGTGCCCCCTTTGTCACACATATCTTTTGCACTTCTTTCCATTTCTAGTTGCATAAACATATTAATTATGTATCTGTAATGAATAAAGTATAAGTTGTTATTGCAGTTATTTCTTTCTCAAGCCTTTATATTACTGGTTGTGTCACATTTACGGGCAAATCCTGCACACCTGACTCATAAAAGCAGATCCATTAAGTGTAGAGGAGGTATCTTTTAATTAAAAAATTTTCATATAATACTGACAAATCAAACAATGACATTCAGCTGAGAATTTGTCTGTCAATATTCACCCAATTTTAGTAGTACTCATGAAAACATGTTTTGTTTTCTTTTACTGTCCTCCCTGTTTGAAATGCTGAAGAGAGAACCATAAAGTTCTCAGTAGTGGGGCTTTAAATCCTGCATCACTATTGGCATATCATGGTCTGCATTCTTTTGTACAAGGTTTCAAGGTTGCTGTCTGCAACCCAAGGGAAACAATCTACTGCAGAAAAGCAAACCTTATTTTAAATAGTCATGTAAATTCAGAATAAAAGACCATTTATTTTATGCATAAATACACCAGGACTTGCATTTTCTGCAGTTTTAAAAAATGTTTGAAACATCTGGAATTCTTGATTTCTTGTTTTGAAGAACTACAGAAAGACAATTGTTCTGTTTCTTATTTTATTGAAGGGGGGTCCAGGTTATTTGATCTCTACCAAAATCTTCCTTTACTGAAAATAGTAGGTAGTCATTGAAAGACTTTGTAATTCATGTAGCTGTATAAAGCATACTACTTTCATGGGCTACCTATTTATCACAGCCACCATGCAACAGAAGAACCTTTGTCAAGTAGAGGATGAGAAAATATAATGGAATAGGAAGCAACCACTTCAAGTTCTTTTTTTCTTTTTTGGAAGTAAAATTAAAATGTTTTGGTGTGTGAAAGGTTCAGGATCATGTATGTGTCTATGTATGGTTGTGCATGTATATACATTTATTTATATGTTTTGTAGGCAGCATTGTAGAAATATCAGTTCTAATTTCCTATCTATTATGCACCACATTTTTCCTGACTAGATTCTTATTAAGGTAGATTATTATTTAAACTTGTTCTCAGTATTTTGCTGTATGGTAGGGACATCTATTTTAAATACTCTACTATTTATTTACCAGTTGTTTAATAGATTTGACCAGGTGTAAGGCCCCTTTACAAGCTATATTTTGATTCAAGAGGGAAGTTCTTACTACGGTAGCATGGGTTTCTTTCTCTGAGGCAGCAGGTGCTGTACTCAGGGCATTCACTGAGCTGGCAGTAGTTGATTAGGGTTGTGATGAGGTGTATGTGAGAATGATAACTTGTAGAATTTAACTGGAGATTATTTCTTTCCCCTCAACACATTTTAGATAAGAGACTTTTTTTTCTCAGTGGTGATGCTTTCTGTTTTAACTGCTAGCATTTTAGTCTTCCCTTCTGAAGAAAAGTTATGATTGTCCTGTCCTGTGTCATCTCTTTATAAATCTATTTCTTGGTGTTGCTATCAGTTGTTGAATTATTTCTTGATCAGAAAAATCAGCATTATGAAGGATGACATTTTATCCTAGTTTACCAAGAGCAAACAGGGGGACACCTCATAACCTTAAATGACAGTGCAGTTAACCTTAATACACAAAGATAAATAGACATAACCTCTCTTCCCAGAAAGCAGATTAGTAAGCACACATCTCTGACCTGAGATTAGTCCTTAACTTTCATCATAAAATCGGAACTGAAATGAAGGAAAAGGCTTAAGAAACTAAATATACTGAAATATTCCTTTGGTGAGCCTGCAGTACCTACTTTTTATTGAATAATGTTACTAAATTTGAAGTATTCATGCAATTTGGGAGTTTTAAACAAGCCCATACAGTGCCATGATTTCTGCTTATCTAACCCTGCCTGCTCTCTAAGGCATAGCTCTTTATACTGAAATGTGCTGTTATCAAAGAGTTCTACTTGTTCTGGGTTTCTCATAGTTATCTGTGAAGCACATATGCATCTTTCCAAGGTTAAAAGTGTTAGTAACGCTTGGAAACAGGGTACCCACTCAGCTAGAGCATCATTCTGATCCTCAGTATAGTATCTAACGTTCACTTTGTTGTTTAGTTCAGTTTGATTTTACTTGACTGGAGTTTGAAAGTACTAGGGGAGTTTTGTCAGTGTCCTATTTCAAGGAAATCTTATTAATCACTTTCAGTCATGCTGGATAGTTTCCTGCTGTGTATTGTTGCTGAAGAAATTCCAGCCTGATATTTTCATTAATAATTGCTGGAAGTTGGACTGGTGCTACTCGCAAACATTGAACCAAGAGGGGTTATATGAAGACTTCTCATAATGTGAACTACATTGTAAGAGAAAAGTTGCACCGTGGTCATATTCTGTCTCCATTAAAGATTATACTACATGAAAGAAGCATCTAAAGCAGTAACTTGCAGAGAATAGTAGCCTTAAGAAAGCACTGTAGGATTTCTAGCTATCTCTTAGTATGTTGGAAACTTGCAACAGTATAGGGAATCAAGTTCTTGATGGATTCTCTTGAAGTTGGTGGGGTTTTTTTAATTCAGGTTAGCAGATGATAACCAAGATACACCAGCAACATGAGAGCATCTGCTTTTATAAATGCTCTCTGTATTTCCACAGATCAGTGTTTTCCCCTTTCCTATTCAGACTATTTACTCTAAAAAAAAAGGAGTTCCAAACCTTCTGTACATAACTGCATAAGAAAATAAAGTTTAGGGTAAACTTTGAATTTTCATTTGTTATTGGTATTTTTCTGTTTTATTTGTGTTCTTGTTCACCCATGTGGGAATGCATGTCAGCTTTTGGGGGGCTGTTCTGTGAACTGCCTGCTGGTGAGGTGTAGAACTGGCCCAAAGACTGTTAGTTGAGGATATACTGCCAGGTACCATAGTTTGGGAATCCATGAGTTAAACTATTATCTAATGAGTCGTACCTCGTTAAATGCTTGTTCCTCTAAAGTCAGAGGATCACACCCCTCAAAATCTGAAAATGTAGTTCAAAATTAGATACCTGAAGTTACTTCAGATAGCTAACTTGCTCTTCTACTTACGTAGGAGTTTACATGAAGGATCTGGATTTTGCTTCTAGTTATGTATTTGCAGACTCCTGACTCATTGCTCATATTGATATATGACATGAGTTGGTTGTTGAAATATGTTTCAAATCCCATTATATTTGCAACATATTCCAAGTATAGAGCTTAATGTGGTGTTGCATAGTGATTCAGAATAAATACAAGTGACTCAGAATTAGGGAGAAGTGTCTAATTTATTTTTACTGCTGAAGGCATTTCTGTCATAAGGAGATACTGGGAAAGGATGATAATATTGCATCAGAAGAGTACAAATTTAATCAGAAGAAGAAAATGGAGTGCAGCAATGGAGAGTATTGATACTGTGGATTGGATGGAAGATAAGAAGCGTGGTAGAACAGATACATGCTAATGTTGGCATGCTCTAACATGCTGTTCAGAGAAATATAAACCACAACCTCAGAGATTTTAGTGAAAAAAGAATTTAGAGAACAGTACTTACAGAGGAATATTGAAAGGGAAAAGAATTAAAAATTTATTTGTGGAGACAGATAGAACTCATTTGATATAAATTCTTTCTGATTTTAAAGTTAATATAGTATGTATTAAGAACTTGTTTGATGTAAATTAGATTCTGTATCTTTGCTTAGCATCTGAAGTATTGCATAAAATTCAGCAATACTTTTAAATACTTTTTCATATATAAGTACAGAAAGTTTTCTCTCTTTTTATTTCCTCTTGATAAATGATTTGTGTAGCTTGCTCAAGCAGTACTTTTTTACTGAAATATGGTGGAAGCCTCCATGAATGATGTATAAGACCTCACTTAATTGGTCTTTTGGTCTTTCCATTGTCTACTGAATTCACTTCGCTTCCTGACTGAGTTTAATGAACTTGCTGTCCATAGGGAACATTGATATTAATGCTGCAGTGGTGCCCAAAGCCCCTGGGCAGAACTGGTGCAAGGTGCTGTGCAAACACACAGATATGATCATAAGCCCCAGTTTCATTTTGCCAAACTCATTACTTTAGTTTCACACATGCAGCAACCAGCTAAAAAAGTATTTCTTTGAAACCATGTTGCAGTAGAGTAATTACTGCTCTACAGCAACAAGGGCGGTCCCTTGAATCCTGCAGAGTAGGATCCAAGGGACTGAGTTGCTGGGAACATTAAAAACATTATGTCAGGTCTGTCCACTTCCTCAAGTGGGAACTATGAAGGAATAAGGGCAACAGTTCTTCTGTATTGGTCTCAACAGGTCAGATTTCTTGAGTGGGGGTGGTAGGTTTAGTTTTTCTGCATCATCTGGTTTACTCCTATATGACTGCATGGATCACCATGTTGTATGATGAAGGGGATGGGAAAAATATCCTCCTAATATTAAACAGATGTTAAGGACTTACTAGAGCTGTCATTCTCCAATTTAATGAAAGAATAGTGTGGAGCACAGAAGTGCTGGAAAGGACTCTTTAATGAGAGAAGACCAATTTTGCACAGCAGTGGAAACAGAGCTCACACCAACTGAGCATGCCTGATCTAGTCTTGCAGGACCCCACCACCTCACTTGGTAGACAGTGCTGGGACACTTGCAAACCTCACAGTCAGATGGTTATTGCACAGGCCAGCGTGGAACTGGACAGCTGCTCTGGTGCCAGAAAGCAATGCTGATATTCTGTTGCTAGTTCTTTAGGTGTATGATTGGTAAGCAAAAGAGTTTGCAGGCTCTGATTAAAAAAATGCAAAGACGGAATTGATGTGCAGGCAGAATTCATGTTCATTAATTAAATTAATTAATTAAAAAATCAATTAATTTTAATGCAATTGTTTCTGCTAGGAGAGATGACTGCTACAGTCAGTCATTGTGATCACCTCTACAGCACAGTTGCAGAAAAAAAGCACTCTGCCAAGATTAATGGATGAAAATTGGACTGTCAGTGTTCCTATTCCTGTTTCCAATTTTATCACTGATTGTTAGAGTAGCCTTGGTAAAGTCACTTACTCACACTGGACCTCCTTTCACTTTTTCCTCTAAAAGAATCTCTGTAGAGTAGCTTTTAGTTCACAGGGGTAATATAGGTTAAGCTTTGCCAAGTATTGTAAAGTGTTTTGAAATTACTGGATGAAAACAGGTTATGAGTGCAGGGTATTGTTAAATTATTTCACTGCCGAATGATTCATCTCAAGAACTTAAAAACATGGTGCCAGTGGGTTTTGTTTTTCAATTGTGTCATGACTCTAGAATTGCGTTATCACAGTTGCATGGTCAACACAAAGGCCATGTCGCCCTACTGTAAGAAAGACTTCATAGACTTAATAAGCATCCTGCTGCTCTGATGGTCTGCAGGCATTTGAGTGGTTTGTATCTGGGGCAGATGTTCACAATAGACTTTTCACTTGATCGGGGGGAATTGATATAATATAAAACAGTTTTCCATGCTGTTGTGAGGGAAACCCTACAATTCTTCAAACTTTGTTCTTACACATACACATGCACTTTGTGATTTTTGTAACTGCAGCTGGAAGCTTTGCAGAGGCACACCTTACATATATTTCTTCTTTCCTGAGCACACCTTATGTGTGTTTCTGCTTTCCTGCTTCAAGTGAGTTTGATGAAATACTCCCAGTTGTTCACCTCTCAATCAGATTTTTTTCCTCATTCAGGCTAAGCAGTTTCAGTGTGCTCCACAGTCAGACACATTGAACAGTCATGGTAAATTTATATCCACTTTGGTTTTGTTCATCTATTTTGGGTTGTTTGTTCTTTTTGTTTTGTTGAGGTAGATGAGAAAAGGGCGATAGGAAAACCAAAGAGGAAAATGTCTGTGTGACTTCCCACAATGTTTTCTGTTGGTTTGTTTTTGTTTATCTGAGGTCAGACTATGCCATTTAAGCCGTTTTAGGTTTGAGAGGAATACTGAAACCCATCAAAGTGTGTTTTCTCACCTAACATCAGCACAAGTTGCATGTGACAGGAGATCAGTTCAGCATTTCTATACCCCTACCTTGTCCATCTGACTATGGCATCTGAGTCCCCAGATTCACAAAGTCTTCATGTCATCCACATGCTAGAGTTTACCATGCCTATAAAGTCTCAGGGGAAGCCAAAAAAGAAGTACTATGTGCTAGGATCTGAATGAGATCTAGCCTGTAAGAAACTGGGCCAGTGGTGCTCCACAGAGGGATCTGCCCTCTCACAGAAATGTCTTATCAGGGAGTTTTGCTCAGAGCTACCCTTTTCATTTGCACAGCTCTCCTGGGAACTGTTTATTGATGCTTTCTGTCTTTCAGCTTCTGTCTTTTATTTGATAGACCTTTTTCTCAGTTCTGCACCTCAGGTGAAGTATACCCAAAATGCTGTTTTCGAACCGCCTGTTCCCACGAAGTGGAATATTTACAGTTAAGCCCTGATGCCTTCTGAGATGCTGGAGCCCATGAGCTCCTATGAGCTTTGTGTCTGACCTTTACAGCTCACTTTCTGAACAGGTTTTCAGAAGATGTGATTTTCTGTGCTTTCTGGTTTCAGTAGCAGCTCTGATTGCGGACTATTAGTGATGAGGCCTAAAATCTCATTTCCTTTGCTCTCCATTTTCTCACTCCTGAATGGTGACAGGTCAGGAGGTGCTTTGGTTGTGTGTAGAATAACATCCGTAATGTGAGCTCAATTATTTGATGCGATAGGGCATGAAGAAAGACAGGTACCTCATACATCTCTGCAAAGTGGCCTGGGAGGGGACAGAAACTGGTGGCTCTATTGATTTGACAGTGAGCCTTGGTGAATCAGGTTGGTTCAGCCAGGGAGCACTAGCCCTTCAGGCAGGGAGGCTCCTGTATGAGACTTCTGAGTAGTTACAGCACATGGATTGTGATAGGAGAGAGGAAAGCAGACCAAAATAATAATAAACTTGTCTAAGCATGAAACAAGGCAAAAGCATCTCAGCATGGTGCAGCCTTGTTCCATGTCAAGAGTTACAGCCTTCTCAATGTATTACATTTTTGCAAAGCAATTATACTTTGAGTTTTCCATGATCTTTCCTAGAGCCAAATTTGGACATAAATTTACAGGCTTGCTTGTTATTCTGATGTCTCTATAAGATCCCCAGCCTGCATGAAGGCAGGGTTGGGACACATCCTTTATCTCCATGGTGTGAGATATTTTGGATGCATAGGGTTGCTTGACTGGAAGGACCGTAATACTAAGATGCAACTGGAAAGCCCTCCAGCTATCTGAGCTTCTCGAACATTTGGCGGATCCTGTCCTTACAGTGCAGTACAGCTCATTAACAGCTGAAGGAGTCTTTAGCAGCTGGGGGAAGGAGTATCAGAGAGGCTGCAGAACTGCATAAATCTGACTGCAGGGAAGCATGGGGTGGGGTATGAAAGTGCAGGCTCACACTGAATGTACTGTACAGGTCTGATAACCCTTTTGACTACAGCTGAAAAAGCAGAAGTCTGGTTGGGTGGAACATCTTTTAGCTTTATGGGAGTTTTGGATGGCTTGCTGGAGATCTTGTATGCCTCTCTGGACCCCCAACAGGTACCTATCTATCTCATGCAAAAGCCTATTTCTAAGACAAGTAGGAGGTGTGTGGTGAACTAAAAACATGTTTGTGTAACCTTGATATGTCTATGTAAGAGTTAGCTTTTGCATCTGGCAAATAAAATACCACGTAAACTTCCTGTGACCAGAAGATGACATTAACACAAAATGAATTGTAATTAATCTTAGTTGACTGCTAATTACCTGTAAAATCTGATTAAAGGGAAAACTAAATTTGCTTGCGGTAATTAGTGTTTCAATATGAAGTCTGTGTCCATGTAAATATGTCTAGTTCTCTGTGCTAATTTATCACTACTGTTATTTATGAGCTTTTATTTCTTTCTGCAAAGGTTACACAGAATGAAGGACAAAATTAGAATAATGAATCTTTGTTTATTAACACAGCAACCAAACAAATATTGTGTAGACATTTTATAAACTCCAACGTTGTGATACTGTCAGGGAAACACAGTGCTTCAAACATATTAGCATAGAAATAGGTTTGTTTCCTATTACTTCAAATGGTTCTGCTTGCACTGGTTTGTCATTCAGCTGTCAGTAGGAAGGCAACAAACATTCAGTGTGAATTGACCTCCAAGAAAGGACTGGTGATTCTGCTATTCATTGACAAATAGATTTTGAAATATTCACATAATGAAATCCCCGGAGCAAATGGACTTTAATAGCTGCTCGGGTTTTGTAAAGCAACATAAAATCACAGCTGGACATCCAGTGTGAATTTTCAGTAGGGATAGCAGGCAAGTATATACCTGCTTACTAATGTGATTGAAGGGAGAGGACATGTAATTCTCCAGTATGACAGGTAGTAAGTCTTTTCTCTGTCTTTTTAGCACAAATTCTTTAAGTACTTTGTCTTCCATCACATTTTCCTAAGACTATTCCTATATCAGGAAAACTTTGTAGGTGTCATGTTCAACAGCAAAAAGAACAATCTATAACGTATTCTTTATAGAAAACTCATCAAACCTACACTCTTACTGCTACACAACAAGCTGTTATTCAAAGCACACCCCATGCTCATGATGTACTTAGACTTTGCTGCATCTGCATGAGAAGAAAATGCACATAGCCCGTCTCAGCCATCTCAGTACAACTTTTCATGCAGCAAGATACTTTTCTATGGAAATAATTACCTCTTTGAAGAAACCACCTGAACAGCACACTTGAGCACATTACTAGAAAATGTCTAGGGGCTTTATGCTGCTACCCCATATAGGATGCAGAAAATTACTCCATGATTACTCCCTGCATTGAAAAAATAACATATGCTTATCCTCTCCTTTCTATCCTCTTTTAAACAGCTCTCCCAAGCCTCACCCAACTGAGGCTTTGTAGAATCAGGTTATGTGAAACCAACAATACAAAAGCTGCCAAAATATCTCCAAAGCCATCACAAAAAAAAAGTTCTTGACAACCAAATCACCAGTGAGCTCTACACATGGAAACCTTAGAGTGTGATGTACTTTCTCTAATGTACCCAGTATCCTCCTGGAGTTCTTTGAGTGAAACAGTGACTTTGCACCAAAATACTTCTGCACTGATAATTGAAAAAGAACAGAAAAGCCAGTACACAGAGAAGAATATTTCTTGTGAACAACTACTTTATCACTTACTTACTGAGACTGGTTCTCAAGGGAGATGTACAAAATACCTTTGAGGGTGTTGATTTGTGATAACTTTGCCGGCTACTAGAAATACAGACAAAACAGATTCTTTTTTTTTTTCGAATTACAGTCTTTTTTCTAAGCCTTCCTTCTTGATAAACTCTTTCTGTTACGCCTTCTGTCCAACTGATAAGGAAATGAGCCTTATCACCTCTTCCCTTGGTTACCCTTCATGACTCTCTTCTCTCAAGCTGTTTAGTTAATTAACATAACTAAACGAAGCTCAGAACAGTGTATCCCACTTTGTACTGATATTGAAGTTTACTGCCTCCATTTCAGCCAAAACTGTATCAGTTG
Organism: Nestor notabilis; assembly: GCF_000696875.1. Lineage (NCBI taxonomy): Eukaryota > Metazoa > Chordata > Aves > Psittaciformes > Psittacidae > Nestor > Nestor notabilis. Next base: position 189,410 of record NW_009944080.1, read on the forward strand.
CTATATAAAAAATATTCAGATCTTCAAATCTTGCCAGTTTTTCATGGATAAAACATGGTATTTAGATGTTTACAACAAGGCTACTGGCAGCGCTCTCTTGAAATTGCTTTCCCATGAGAACAACCGAACAAGGATAGAGGTAGGTTTTGTCATTCAAATAGGAACTGGAAGGATATCAGAGCAACTCTCTGGATGTGATCCCTTGTCTCTATTTGTCCTTGGAGTAAGGGTGAATGGATGTTCTCCTAGAAGATGTGTACCATCATGATCTGCTTATACATATTTAAATAAGAAAACTGTAAAAGTTTGCATCAAGTATCCAAAGAAATGCAGTTTTTAGTTAGGCCCTTAGCACTGTCATAATGTGCCCAAAGGTTATATTATTAATGGTTAATTACTAAATTATCTCATGACGCAAGCTATTATACCATCTGTTTATGCCTCTGAAAATCTGTGCTGCCTCATAAATCAGGGTGGAGCAGAATTTGTTCCTGTACAGAGGAATTGATAAAACATTTAAGTAATTTAAACTTGATGATAGCGTTTATTATTTCTAGGCAATCTAATAATTTTTAAGGTCTAATCATTTGTTACAGAGAGCAAAATTCACTCAGAAATACAGATAAATAGTATATACAAGAAAAACACAACAAAAACAATTTGGTAATTTCTGTGGCCTGTACTAACCTATATTCCATCATTGTAAGTTTAACTGGACAATCCACAGTAACCAAAGTTTCACCCAATGACTATTCAGTGGTTTGTGTAGTTCTTAACTAGGCCAATGTCCTCAAGAAAACTTCATGTCTCTGAATCAACTATGCTGTTTATCACCCTGAGAACTTTTCGCCAGAGGTGCCAGAGATCATGACTATGAAGGCTGAGCTGCCCAGTCAGTTTGGTCATGAGAGGACATTTCCATGTTCAGGGCTTAATCCCAACTAGATGTGTGAGCATATACATAGCTAAATCCTTAAGATTTTTTGTCCGTTAATTCTAATTTAGCAAAAAAGAAGGGATACGATCTTACAAACAAATGACCTGACTACTGGATTCTATAATAAAATTGACACTGAATTTGAAGATGATCAGGCTGTGCATCTATGGGACTTTGTTATTCTATTCCGGTTAACTTTGTTCTTTCTTCCTTTCTTTTCCATATTCAGTCATTTCATGCAGTTCAAATAAAACTCTACTTGTCTTTAAGCTGGGGTCATGCATCAATTGCAATGTCTGAAACTGTGAAAGCAGTTTTGACTAGAGCCTTTTGCAATAGAAATAATGATGTAGTGGAAACCTGTCTGGTATGTACAAAACATTGCAAGGGTATTGTAATGGATCCTTTGTGGCAGATTTTCAGGCTACAGTGTTTGTTCTCATTTTGGGGTGAGAAGGCATCTCTCATTCATTTTATTGTGGGGAACAGGAGGTGAACTCAACATTCTTTAAAGAATGGGGTTTTTTGCCCAGCTATATTTCTCTGCAGCATTTTCTTTTGATTACTTTTATAATTCATTCATTTGGTTGTATTTTTCAGGAACTGTTGGGTCAGTTGCTCATATTCAGCAGATGGAAGCCCAGATGGTTTTGGTCATTAGGTACCAAAGAAACTCTTCTGTCTATTCTTCCCTAACATTTCCTTACAGAAAGTTGTAAAATTGCATCTCTGCTTTATCTGCTGTATAGATAATATTTGGCGTAATTCTGAGGGGCTGAAATACTGATGCTTCCTTTGGCAGTCCAGCTCAACAGAAAAATCTACAGAGGGTTTTGCTTATTTAGAGGGCAGGGAGTGTACTCATATTTCATTCCTGCAGTGCAACTCAGTTTCTCTCCAGAAATCCATGAAGACAAATATGTGAATCAATGCTCCCATGCCAGTTTGGTTTTGTCCCAGTACTGCTAGTACAACCTAAATTCTCTGTAAATAGGACTGGAGTTATACAATAGTATCTTACTATTTTGGCAAGTTTTAACTATTAAGAATTGTTTGTCACTGATTTACTCTTGTAAATATAGTGAAATTTGTGTAGCAGATCCAAACTTCTTTCAGCCAGAATGGTTTAGAAACCTGAAACCATGAAAAAACGTGAAAAATCCATTACTTGCGTGACACCTTTTTTCTTGCTTGGTGTTGCAGAGCTTTTAATCTTTTTGTCCTCAAACCCTCCAGTCTTCCAGGTGAGTTCATATGGTGGGCAACTGTTATGTCCTCCAGTAATAAATACTGATTTTCTCAGAACTAATTCCAGCAGACCTGAGTGGAGGAGAAATGGAGGAAAACTGCCTGTCCATTGTGACACAGTCTTGAGCTGGACCACTGCTGTGTTGCAGTCTTTCATGCCTGGCCTTGCTTCTTTGTAGCCTGAATTTCAACTAATTCTCCTGTTATGACAACTGAATGTGTTAACACATAAAAGACACCCAGGATGAGAGCAGAACTTAGAGCATATTCTTTTCAAGGCCAGGTTGGACAGGGCTTTGAGCCACCTGGTTTAGTGGAAGGTGTCCCTGCCAGTGGTGGCGGGGGTGGAACTAGGTGATATTCGGGGTCACTTCCAAAAACCATTCTATGATTCATCAATAGCAATAAGTTGACTTAAAGGAATGACTGCAAGTCACTTCCGGTGGGAAGTCCTTTTCACTTCTGGTATGAAGTCCTGATGACATTGTCCCTTTGACTTATACCGGGAGCTGTAACAATTATTTTCGACACAGGATGCTTTCATTTCTCTTCTTCTCCTGGGAGCTGTATGAAGGAATGATTTCAGAAGTGAGTACCCCAAGTTTCAGAGAACACAAGCCTTCATTAAAAAGCAGCCATCCCGATGAACAGACGGTACTTTCTCTCCAGTGCTGGGCTGTTGCATCATGCCCTGTTGCTGAACTTGAGTGTCATGTAGTAGGATGATACTTAGAAAGGTATTTGAGAGATAAGGTCATGAACCTTTCTCTGCTACAGAATGTTTTTCACCAGGATGATACACACAAGCAGGGTCATTTGTCTGTCATGTAGAAGTGTGTCTTGTAATGCCAACATAATTGAAATGCAACAAAACTATCATTTATGGGTAAAAAATCTGAGTATGGAAAGTGTAGATTTTAGAGGGAGGCAAATCTGCAGTTTTTTAAGACCTTAAAATAATCAGAAAAGAGAATTTGTAGGATCAAATGAAGAAATGTCTTTTGTCTCATGGGAGAACCTGTGCCTGAACATTTTCATGTGGTAAAAGGTACAAAATGAGAAATAACTGAAACTGCCAAGTGAATTTTACTATGGACAATTAATGGACAATTCATGGACCATTCCATGACAATTTAATAGGGTGAAGTATGCCTTTCTTCTGATGATCATTGTCAAAGGGCTGGAAAAATATTTCACCAGATTAAAAGATCTTTGGTTATTAGGCATTGGCTAAAGAGATTTTAACAGTGCTTTCTTTATGCAGTGGACATGTGGGGGTTTTGGCACTGGGAAGTAGAGAGTTTTTTTTTTCCTCCTAGTGTTAAGATTTAGCTCTGATTACTGAGGCTGATTCTTCTTTCATGTAAGAGACAAAAGCAGCCAATGATTCAGTCTATTAAAGCCGAACTGTATCGAAATGACTGGAGATTCTGTGCTGGAAATCAGCAATGGGCTACTGCTTGCATTAGAATGAAAACCAATACTGATAACATCATTGATTCAAAACTATCCAATCTACATCTTTAAAACTCACAAGAGAAAAACAAAAGAAGGCTTACCAGCTGAATTAATGGGCACAGGCTAAACTCTCCAGCAAACAGATGATCTTCAAAAGAAAAAAGAATAAAAATAGTTTTTGAAAGAAAATTAAAAAACCCAAAAAACCAATGCAACCCCCCCAACAAAACACCTGGAGCAAGCAGGTAAGAAAGTTGTATGACAGGAGTGTAAAATGGAAGCTACAGAAAACAACAGGCCCTGAGCAAGCTTTATACACTTTTGAGCCATGAAGCCAGGTAAAATTAAATCCCTCAGCTTTGCAGGAAAAGAGTAGAACAATCTCCCCCTGGCTTTTGCAACAGAAGAAGGAGGTGTGAGGAGGGTCTGAGACAAGCTTGCATATCATTCAGTGCTCATTTCCAAGTGTCTTTTTTGCTTCTAATTTCTCTAGACTTCTAATTTGCCTGCTAGTTTGACTCAAGTAACCTGAGGGCTAATGATGTGCTTGAAACATCCGTTAGAAAATAAATGGCATAGCAAGACAAGCCAGTAAGATCTGTTGAATGAATGCTGAAGGCAGAAATAACATGCATTTTCACAAATCCTAAAGGGAGGATAGGTGAAAGCAAGTAGCCCTTGCAGCAACACCATGTTTCAGTCTGTGCCAGCCGGTTCTCTTCCTCCTCCCGCTCCCTGCAGGAGCTAGAGCCCTGAAAGGGCTGATGCTGGTTTTCACTGCTGGAGGTTTCTGGAAGTTTATTCAGCATAAGCTGTTCCTCTCAGCTGTTTTAAGTCTCTAAAGGAGGTGTGATCAATGACAAGTCAGGGTGAATGATAGTTTTCCTAATTCAGATCATGTCCGATAGTGGATTTTGTATCACCTGCCTACTGCATATAAATGATGTAGTCTGAATTAGATTTTCTTTTCCTTTAGAATACACAGATAATGTTAAAAGTGGAACATTTTTAACTGAAGTCAATAATATTGGGCCATATTCTCAACGGGTGCAAAACAGCTCTGCCTTTCTCTGGAGATGCTGAGCTATCCCAGCTGAGAGCCAGACGCAGAAGGGACTGCAGGTTTTTTGGTGTACTGTCTTACTCTTCTTGTCTAGCTAGGATTATCACATTGCCTAGGGCAATTAGCCAACTTCGTCAGTTGCCTAATGTCCTTTTGGCGTTTTGAAAATACCAGATGTAATTAGTGCTTTTCCTTCCACTGTGGGCTGCATGCTCTTTTCTTTCCCCATGCTGTCCTCGTTCATCTGTAGGGAATGGGAAGGCCACCACAGTCATGTGCAAATAATCTTTTTTCTTCTTTCTACAGCAGTTGTAAAGCAAAACCAGAAAATGGAAGAACCCCAAGGGCTGGGAAAAAATTAATAGCTTTGAACTGAATTAGAAATTTTGTTCTCAGTCTTGGTTTGTGACTGGTATACCTTTGAAAATAGGCAAGAGCAGGCTCATTTTGGAAACATCACAAGGAAAATAATCGACTTTCTATTAAGGAAATGTTTTGTCAGAAACCTGTTTTGTTGTTATTGCTATTAATATAATGTTCTGCCTCTTGAGTTTTGGCTGGCTGTAGGTCTGCTTTGCTCCTGCCCTTTGAGACTGGAGCTCTGGCCAATTCAAGTCAATGTCAAGGCTGCTCTGTAGTCTCAATATTTCACTGAGTCCACACAAGGGTTTGTCTGTGCCTGCACCACATAAAAGTGCAGGAGACTAGGAAGAATTGCCTTATTTATTTTTCCATCACGGCCTACAATTGAAAGGTGTTTAGGCTGTCTGTCATTAGCAATGGTTTCCTGCAGACCTCCATATTATTGTTGCAGCTACAGCTTCATAAGCTGTTAGAAAAAGAATTTATTGCAGAGTCCGATATCTGCTGTTTGAATTCTTTTGTGTGGTGTCATGAATGTGTGGTGTCATATACCTAGTGCTTGAATCAATCAAGTTAAGCACATGGAGATCTTTGAAATACAAATCCAGAGAAAAGACACCTACTTTCTTTAATCTTGGACTAATACTTGTATAGAAGCTGTTTCATTAATATATTGTCTCTGAAAGGTAACTAGGTTTGTCAGAGTTGAAATAAGATTAAATGAATTGGCTGTTGTAGTTCATCTGTTAAATCATACCACTTTGCTCTCAGTTTGTAAAATAATCTCCAGACTAATGAAGTAGGGTCAATCACATGCATTTTTGCTGAAACCAAATTGCCATTAATTGTGTCACAGCTATGGATAGGTCAATAAATGTTGGCATTGCACATTGACTATTGCAGTGCCAGAAGATAAGCCCTTTTTCCATTATATGGTGCAGATGTACACTCTGCAATGATCGATGTCTAATTTCTGCAGTGTAGATTCTCCCCACATAGCTCATGTTTCTTGCAGAAAAATCACTGGCTACTTCATTTGAAGGTGTCCCATTGCTGAAACGGCTGTCTTAGCAATGGGCAGCTGGTATTTAGCACTGTGGTAGCTGTGGGAATCATTCAACTCCCACAGATCCTTGGTAACTTCAGTATATTCAACAGCTTCTGAAAAACATATATTATCCACAGTTGGGCTGTTTTGGCTTGTGGTTCACTGGCGGTTTAGGATGGCAGGAGAAACATTTGTGATAAGTAATGCATGCAATGTGTTGACTAGCTACCGTACAGCAATTTCATCAGGGCATATACTGAGTTTTTAATTTGCTAATAAAAAAATACCCAAGAATGGGAAGGAGGGAAGGAAGCAGGACTGTGTTAGCTGGTAGTATCACACATCCTGGTTGATGTTTCAAGGGATATCAGACAATAAAGAGCCATCTGCTTTGATACATGCCTCTGACGCTCTTCAGAAGAGGTTCAACCAGGCTGAGAAGATGCAGACAATACCAGTGACCTTGGGGGGATATCAGAAGGGCAGATGAGGTGAAAAGGAGCTGCCCCATCTCAAAGGGGATGGGGTAGGAGTGACCTACTTAAAAGGCTTGAGTAAACTAGACCTCATCACAGGATTTTTACTTTGTATTAAACAATTTCTTTTTCAGCCTTTATGCTTATTTCTTTTATTAAGATTTTACAATCTTTGACCAATCCGATCACTTCTACTAACCTTGGGTTACAATCTTTGGAGAGGAAAGTGTGTCATGCCAAATCCAGCTGAGGTCTGGGTGTGCTGCTGGTGCAGAGCCTCCTGTGAGATGTCTTCAAAGGGAGGGAAAAATGAGCTTTTCCTGAAAAGCAGATACAGGGAAGAGTCGCACTGACTTGAAGAGTCCACAGGGGGACTAAAGTTGCACTACGCTTTTTATTTGCGGTTATGCGTGGGAGAAATATTTCTGTCTAACAAAAGTGCTCAGGTTTGTGGTTTGTTTGAGGAACTTGTTTGCTTGTGGTTCTGTGGGTTGTTTTTTTTAAGATATGTTCTTTTTTTCCTGTTTGTTTGTTGGTTTTGTTTGTTTGGGGTTTTTTTGTGGGTGAAACCCCAAGAGCTGAGTAAATTCTTGCTTAAAAAAAAAAAAAAACAAAAAAAAAATATAGAGCTTAGAAGACCAAACTGAAGAGAAATAAGAGTATTTGCCATTCTCCCTCCTCCCCAAGGAATGCACTAACCACTTAGCAGATAGCTGTTGTGGGCTGGATTTTTCTGTCTTTCTTGTTGCAGCTGCATAAACAATTAAATATTAATTGGACTAGAAAAACAGATTGACTGTGTGGAGAAAAAAGACACTCACCTGGGATATGAGTGGCCAAATTCAGGTCTCAACTCTGAAACTGGTAAATTTTTCTGACCTAATTCTGAGTTGTTGCTCTTGGTCCCTCAATTGTATCTCATCTCTCTTTATTGTTATTGCCATGGTCTCTCTCATGTTCAGACTACTATAAACATAAAACACCTTTTCAAAAGATTTCATCAAAAGTGGCACATTCCCAGCAGAAGTGTTGCTTTCAGTGACTAGGTCGTGTCAGGCTAAACACTCTTGTTTCAAAAATTTTGACTAGCTCCAAAGTTAGAGATATTTCTTCAAATGGACTTCCTGTTGCATGTTTTTTTAACCCGAGATGAACCTTGGAACCTAAGCATGGAAATGTATGCCTGTTAATGTACTGTGTCCTTTTTACTGGGAGGATGAATATTATGTCACCTTATGCAAGTTGCTAGATACTTTCTTAGCACGAGGCACAGCATATGCTATTTCTCTGCCCAAATATATTATAGTTGCTCTTGGATATCCAAATGCAGACTTAGTTGCATTAGAAAAGTTAACAAGCCCCTGCATTTTACCAACGCACAAAAAGGACTAAGAAAGGATTGTCGCTAATTCAAAAAGCAAAGAAGGACCTGATGTCCAGAAATGACCCCAGGGAGGTTTGTATGGTTATACATTAGAAAGGAACAAAGTTATGTTTTTTGCTCTTTGAGCATAGAAATTGTTCATATACCAAATCACTATTATGGCAAAAATTCTTAGATATATTCAGGCTTACCTGTACTTGGCATTCCCACTGGAGTACAAACTTAATTAAGAATATTGCTTAAAGAGGACTCTTAACCAATCTTTCAGTTGTTTTCAGCTTTGAATTAGATCCCTTTTGTCCTCAGAAAGGTTAATAATCAAATGGGATATTTGGGATGCCGTTCTGTCTCCAGATTGCTTCTCATAATTCTCTCAAATTTTCTGTAACTGAGATGACAAATTAGCTACTGGACAAAGTTTGGCATGATGTTCTGTATTGAGATGGCATGTTTTGAAAACCGGGCTTAATTGTTCTCCATTTCCTGTGCATCTTCTTTGAAGTTAACAGGGCTGGCATGGGAAGAACAGCATTTGATGACTGCTTTTGCTGCCTGCTGCAGCTTATCTTAAAATTTTAAACTGGGTAAGGGAATTTCTCTGGAGATCTCAGTTGTTTTTACAACACAAGATTCCCAGTAATTATCAGCAAAGAGCTTGGGTTCTTGTTATCATCATTTTTAACACAGTTATAACAAGTGTGCTCTGTATTTTTCAGTATTGCAACAAATTAGCATGGTGTTAAATTCAGCTGGATAGTAGCATTTGCCAAAAATTGTTGTCCAATGAGGCAAATCAGCACAGTATGGGGGGTTTTGGTTTTCTGTCTTTTTAAATGAAATTATTAAAAGCCAAGTCACATAGACTCTTATTTGAGCTATTTTAATCAGTAAACCTGCAAGAACAAATGTGTTAGAGGGGCATCTGTTGTGGGAGGATGGAAATGATCACAGAGTGTTTGAGTCATACTAGTAGAAATTTCAGGGGAAGGGGGATCTGTTTTTTCATGCAGTCTGGGTTCAGAGCTGCTCTCAAAGCCAGCCCTGCATTTGGCTGTTGTCACTAGAGGTACAGTAAAGGGCAACGAGGCAAATTGTGTTAATCAGAGATCCGTTCTGATTTTGTCACTCCTGCTGCTGGTCTTTCGCATTAGGGGAGTGTGACTTTGCCAACTGCACCATGTTAAGGATGAAGCCTCCAAAATCTGCAAGTCATTGAGATGCACTCTTGTTTTTCATTTGTCCTACTTGTGCTTATGGGCAGCACACTGCAATTTCCAGAGGGCTCATGAGAAGTCCAGCTGCTGGATCAGTGACCAGAGCAGGGATCAGAGACATGCCTCATAAGCAGAGGTGGGTTGGACATCATCCCTTGGGCCCCATTGAGCCCACCAGTAGACTGCAATAACAGTATTGGGAACCGATACTGTTGCATGCAAGGTTTCTCTTTTATATATTTTTGCCCCATTAAAGAAATCCAAACTGCCAGGGCAATCTTCACTAGTAATTGCCTTGAGATACCAATATGTGTTTACTGTGCTGCTCAGCTAAACCAACAAAGGCCTTTTAACTGTTGCAGAGATTTTGGCCTCAGGGGTATATAAATCATGATTTAAGTTCTCAAGAAGTTAATGATTGTCTTAGAAATCAGGAAATCTAAACTGTTACGTTGTCTTGAATTACCTTTCAGTTTTCTGAATCTCTAAGGGGTCATTCAAATCATGTTAACAAACTCTGCACCACAAAAGCATTTTTTTTTTTTTTCCCTAAAAAGAAACATTTATTATTAATTACATGGCTAAAGGAACAGAAGCATTAAGGAAATACCAGGAGTTTGCCAATACGAGTGAATAAATCTGCATGCTCACAGCTTTTATTAAACTAAATAAGAGTCATGGGAATCAGAAGACTCTGCAAAGGAAGTTTTAGATCATTAAATCATTCTGATGTCTCCATGGGGGCATACATTTTCTAACTATTTTATTTACAGCCTTCTGGCCCCTTTACTAGCCACTGATCTTCACTTAAAATGTTGCCTGGCATTGCACCTGGCTGAGCACTGGACCCCCCAAAACTGGTCTCAGGGCAGAAGTGGGAAACAGACTTTCCCAGCCTGTCCTGATTTCTATTCTACAGCACAGGTCCTGTGGGATAGGAAAGCCATTCTGCTAAGAGAAAGATAAAAGACATACTTTTTTAGAAATGGCTTTAAATAATAATGATCTGTAGCATGTTTGGACTGGACATTACAGGAAATCGAAAGTTTGAAGAGTAGCTCTCCACTGCAGGAGAAGGAATTAACTTCTGTAACAGTTGGTCTTTTTGCAGTGTGGGCTGTTTGGGAGCTCTCAGCCATGGCTATTCCCTCTGGTCCTGTGTCTGGTTGACCAGTAATTAGGAAAACTACTAAGTGTGAGCATCTTTTCTGCTGATGCTTCAGCTTTTGGGTCATTAGCAGTCAAAAGAGTGACAAGGTTGGTGACAACCTGCTTTTCTAGTAGGCTTGCTGCCCTTGCTGGCATGTGAAATATGCACTGTATTATGAATTTAAAAGGAGGTTTTTTCCTCCTTAAGGGTGAGAGAGGCTATATCTGATGGTTGTGATACTAACTGGAGACCTGGGCACTGTACTGGGCGGCACTGGAGAAGTCTGGCAAGTTGGACTTTTCCTTCGCTGGAGCCAATGGGACTGTGATTTTTTTCCTGTTAGCCTCTGTACCGTGAGCCTCCTTCAAGTAAAGTGAACCAAAGCGTACTTCTGTGTTTCACAGTAACACAGGGAGGACAAGTCCTTATGATGTACACAAAGTAGTACAGTTCAGCCTGACTAATGATTTAAAATCAAATCAGACACTAGATCAGATGGATGAAGTTGTGAAACTTTTTTTTTTCTCCTTTGTCATTAATTGCTTTTAGAAAGCATTCCTAAAACCAAAGAACTCATCTGCTGATTAATCTTACTTAGCAGGGGGAAGCAGGAACACAGCTCCAGTGTTTCACACAGACCTACAGTGCTGAACTGCTTCAAAAGACAGATGAAGTTGACAATTAATTATAATATTGATTCCAAATTAACCAAGTTAGTTGAAATGGTTTGTTCGATACCAGGTGATTTTTAAAATGTATTAAACAGCGAATTATTTACAATCTCCCCTTAAACAAGAGGATCCAAATATTTTATGTAATTACAGAAATGGATTCTGAGGCATGACTCTACAGGCTAAATGACTAGGCTAGGTGCACTTCTAGAGATTTTTGCTTTACAAAAAAAAACCCGTAAAAAGAACTTAGGAGGGCAGAAAGAGGATCCATCTAGTCTAGTGCCTTGTCTCAGACAATGGTCAGTAGCAAATAGCTGCAGAAGAGTATAAAAAGAAGAAAATGTACAGCTGTATTTTCTCAAAACACTTTCCTGGTTTCCAGCTATATGTGGAGAAGGGCTTGCACCACCAAATGTGTCTTTCTCTAGATGTAATCACATAATATGTCACTGAAATCAGTGGTATTGTAATAGATTTAGACTGCTGAAACAAGTATAAGGTCTAGCTTTTAGTTTCCCACCAGGAGAATGCTGTTGAGTCCCTCACTGACTCCAAAAGAAATAAAGAGGAAAAGGTGATTTTATTGCATTATACCTCAAGAAGGCCAAATGGACACCTTTAACAGGAATCAGACTACAATAAAAGCCAGGAGTGCTGTAGTATGTCAGTGATAAAAATCGCACATCAAGATTATGAAGATGAATTATACAGCGTTTTGCTGTTTCTTTGAGTCTGAATATTTCTCTAGAGAGTTCAAGGTTTAGATATAAAATGTTTCTGGTTGATAGAACTGCTCATATTGTTACTGTATCTTGCTGATGCTTTCCCCTAAATTGATACATTTAAATAACATCTAAGTTTGTGTCCTGCAGTCCTATCATTGCTGACACCCCTTATGCAGCAGAAAATGAAAGGAGATTAGTATCTCTGAGCTGAAGAGACTGGTTTTGACTTTAAAATTTCCATGGGTATCCAACATCTCAGGACTGTCACTGTAACTGTGCTCAGTATGTAGATCTCATGATCCTAAATTTTGTCTTTGGCACTGATGAGTCGATGGCCCAGTGCATTGCTAGGCTGAGATGTATTCATGAAGATGGAAAACCATCAGAAGGTTGTATTCTCACTATTCTGTGGTCTGCCTCTCATCAGTTCCCTGTTGTTTGTGTTCCTGACCCATCTAATTAAAATCCCAACCACACACAGTTGCTACAGATACTGCAGCCTTCTCTCCCACTATCAAGGACATTCTATGGCCATCTTCACAAGTTTCAAGTGAGATTTGAAGAGCAGCAGATCTGGGCTTACTTGGCTTCCTCTGGCAAATCATGGGTGGAGAGGGAAGTTTAGCTGGGTTGTAAGCCACAAGTTTTGTCTCAGTTCTCACCATATTTGACATTTGACTTCATGTCCTCCTCCCACTCCAGAAGGCAAGTGGCTACATGCAGACATCAAAGCAATTAAACAAGAGAACAAAAAAACCCTTGAAATGAATGTGTTGGAATGATCAAATTCAGAAGGCTAATGATATATTTTAGGTTTTCTGTTTGAAAATATTCAAGTAACCTCATAATTTGTTGTATACATGAGTCTGACTCATGATCTTTGATTACTGAAGGGTTGGCAATCCTCAAAAAAAAGTGGAGAACGGTGCTCCTCTGTCTTTTTGGCCATGGTATCCAAATGTTTAAGTCTCCTGTGCAGAACAGAGGAGTTCAGTGTATGAGATTTGCAAGGAAGAGCCCTGCATTGCAGCATATTTTCCTTGGGTCTAGGAGGACTTCCTAGTGGAAAAGTGGGGTTTAAAAGAGGGTTTACATGCAGCAAGGCAAGGAAAATAGCTGCAGTCACATGAGATCACCCTATTACAAAGGGAAGGTAGAATCCTGGAGCACAGCAGAACTTCTCCCATACCTGTATTTTGCAATTTTCTTAGCTGATTTCTGGATGAAATCCCAGCCAAATCTCTTCTCTATGGTGGTGAATCAGTGAGAATGCTCTGTGCATACTCATTAGCCTTCAAAATCCTCATGCATAAAGAAAGGTCCACAGTCGGAGCAAGTGACGGTGTTCAATTCTTACTGAATTTCTTTTATGTCCAGTGCTGAGAAACGTTGCACTTTAAATTACAGGGGTTGGGGGGGTGGGGATGAAGGAAGCTGTTTTTTTTTCCTCTTAGAATGTATTTTTCCACATGGGAAATATTGTATTGTTTGGTAGATGTTAAAATTAATAAACCTCCATATTTTGCTTCCCTTTATGTGAACAGAATGACAGAGCTCTTAGGTAGGG